>NW_027184085.1:66592545-66892545 GCF_041296385.1 Aphelocoma coerulescens
TTCCCATTCAAAGGCAAAAATTTCCTGACTGCTTTCAGCTAATGGCAGACAAAAGAGAGCATCTTTTAAATCTAAAACTGAAAACTACACTCAGTCACTTTGTAATTTTGTGAGTAAAGTGTCCTCAGGTCCTGAACTAATCAATAACTTTCATTTGGCTTCTGTACTGGTAGAATTGGGGTATTGCAGGAAGGTCTACACTCTCTCAACAACCTCTGATTAATAAATGTAGTAATTATTGGTTCTATTCTTACTCATGTTTCATGACTTAGTGTATATTGTTTAATTGACACTGGTTGTGCCCCTTCCAGTAGTTCAATAATCACTGGGGGAGCCCGTTTTGATCTCTGGAATTTCAACATCTCCTACTAATGGGATCACTTGATTTGTTATTTTGCTATCTATGGGTATTTCTCTTTCCTTTATCTAATCTTAGTGGTTTAACTTACACTTTAAAGTCTTAGTCAGGTATCTTCAGGAGGCTTCTTTGGTTGTAGCTTCTTTATACAGTTTTTGTTATAATAATATTCTTACTCTGCTGTATAATTCTATACATTAGGAAGGATTAGTTTTTATGATACAAAACTAACACACAAAACATTTTCATACAAAATGTTCTCATGCAAACATATCTTTACATTAGGGCTATGCTCTGTTTTCCAGGAGACAGATTATAGCACTCTTGTCATTTAATCTTGACACAAACTACAAACTGTGGCTTTATTTTGGTGGGATTAAAAATGAAATGAATTCTCTTTCAAACCTAGTTTTTTTGGTTTGTTTTGTTTTGTTTTGTTTTGTTTTTTTTCATCCCATTCTGCACCTACAACTGAGATTGCAGAATGTGCTATAAATAGGAGGGGTGAGGAAAAGTGAAAACATCCTCTTAAGACATACGGCTTGAGATTGAACAGCACTTTAGTTTGAGAGCTGGTAGAAGGCTTTTCTGTATCCCTCTTGGTTTAGGAAGGGGGATTCAATCATTTCTCATGTAGCATTTGCTTGTGTTTTGTCAAGATTCTTTAATTCACTAATTAGAAAATCCAAAAATTTAGCTAGATTATAATAATTTTGAAGCCTTCTGAGGCAGAACCAGGAAGGTTAATTCACATTTGTAGGATTTCAAATATGTATAAATTCTTATACCAACTCTCAGGATAATATTGGTTGAGACAAATTATACATCTGTAAGACTTTAACCACACCATTTTTCAGTAAAAAGACAAAACAAGTTAGACAAAAATTAAACTCAAGAATATGTAGAATGCTTTAACTTCTATTTGATCTCTCACCAAGTCACTTGCAATGAAAACACAAACAAATTACAAACATTAACCAACTGACAATGCGAGCAATTATGGTGACACTTTACATTTCATTGGTTTTCACACAGCTCCATCTCATGTGTTGGTAGATTCCTATAAAAGAAAAGTGAAAATTTGGCCCACTAGACTAATTATTAAAAAGAAGTAAAACCTTTTGGGGCTAACACAAAGTGACAGTGGAGCAATGGTTATCACATTTAGGTGTGATTTTGCTGCTAGCAGTTTCCTTGCTCTCAAACTGCTTTCTTTATCTTTGATGTTGGGACATTTGACATTCCTAGAGAAGAGAAAAGAAACAAACTTCCCCCCCCAAAAAAAATGAAAAATATGTCTGAGTGAAACAAGAGTTTAATTGCATTAACTTATTCAAGTGGAGTTTTAGTATTTATTCTATGAAGTGCTTGTTGCACCACTTTTGTTGTCTCCCACAGGTTTTCGGTGGGGTTTCTTCCAACTGATTCTTCAGTGGAGGGAGTGAGACTGCTTCTAAAAGTTTTGCAAGAGTTGCAGTCTGTGAATCAGGCATTTGGATTGCCTTTTTTTTTTTTTTTTTTTTTTTTCTTCAGGGTTTTAGTAGGCTTCTGCTTTTCGCCCTGGAGCAGTTTGCCTTATCAGTTTGCTCCCTTTGTTCTAGTGATTTTCCCTTTGGACAAGATCAAGTTCGGCAGCAAGCAATGCTACTGCCTAAAACCCCTTTTTTTTTTTTTTTAATTTTATTTTTTTTTTTTTTTAACTACCAAGTCCACCCCAGGAGTAGAGAGGTGATTAACAGATTAACCACGGAAGAATAGCAAAACAGTTTCTCCATAGGTTTCTCTACAGCCCCCACAGATGAGGCTGCATGACAAATACCTGGGCCTGCACAGGGACAGCACCATTCCCACAAGGCAGCAGCTGCAGAATTGGCTGCAGGATTAGAATCTGCCAATTCTAGTTTTCCACAATAAACCACAGACTGGTGGCGGGGTTCCCCACAAGATAGGAGCTCCGGATTCGCCTCAGGTCTGAAACCTGCCAATTCTGGCTTTTCACAACAAAACACGAAAGGCACAGGGGCACGGGTCCCCTCCAAACAGGAGCCTTTCAGCTCTGCACAAGCACCACATAACAGGAGCCTTACAGCTCTGCACACCCAAACCTGTTAATCACGTCCGCAATTCTTACAACTTCTGCCATCACCTTTGCCATCGTTTTGCCTTTTCCTCATCTCTTCTTACATACACATACACTTGCTGTACTTTTCTAACCAGTTTCTCTCAAATTTCTCACTATTCTCTGCCACGCTCCCCTTACTCTAACATTATCTGCACTTCCATTTTTTTTTTTTTCTTGCTCTTTCTAGTCTGACACCAAGCTCTCTCCTCTCGCAGCTTGGACACCACCCACTCCATTTAGTAGAAGTACAATACCACTTTCTCTCACAATTAATACATGCACAGAAATACAAGCTTCACAACTGTTTTCATACACTAAACACAGGATTTCAAAAGGGAAATCAGATGGAGCTACATTAGAAAGGTGTTGGGGGTCTGGATGTTTTCAATTCAATAGCTAAAATCTTTTCTCCTCTAAAATCTGCCCCCCCCTTCGGACAGTAAGGTTGAATTCCAAACCAAAGGTTTATATGATTTATCCTCATTCACTCTTTGCCAAACGCTTCGCTTTTCTCTGGCCGAGCCCGTCGCCGGGGTACGGAACCGCAGATAGAGCCCCTCACTCGCTTCGCACCTTGACAGCGCGTCTCATCCACTCTCACTCACACAGCAGCACAATAGCAACAGACAAAACGCAAATAGCCGTACGCAAATAGCCGTACAATATCGCATAACAGCGGGGTCCAACCCCTTAAAGGTACCTTTTGCAGTGGGGTCCAACCCCGGGGGGGTCCAACCCCCTAAAAGTACTTTTCACAGTGGGGTCCAACCCCGGGGGTCCAACCCCTTAAAAGTACTTTTCCTCTTGCCCAGGACTAATTTTGGGAGACCCAGTCTTCCTCGGGACTTTCAACCCACCCTCAGGGACTCGAACCCTGGACCTGCAGGTATTTTGTGTTTAAAAGGAATAGCAAATACCTTAATTTGGTGCAGATGGTCCTTGTCTGCCCCCGCCGTGAGCCAAGGGACAGCTGAGCTCCCCCTGAAAATTCAGGGTCGCGACTGGGAGGTCTGCTTACCCCTGGATCCAGCAGCCGGGCAGAGAGGGTCCCATCTCGGGGTGCCAGATGAATCGCGCCTCAACCGCGCCAGGAGACACTTCAGAGACAGAGTCAGAGAAGCGGGTATTTGCTTTATTCGGCGCGCCGGGTGTGTGGGGATCGCTCCTCCAAACACACACACCTGGTGCTCTCTACAGCACAGTATTAAGGGTTAAATTATGAATATTCATCACATTCCTTGGGACAGGTGTGGTTACACAAATTATTTCTCGGAAGTCATTAGCATATGGGCCACGCATGCGCTGTGTGTCCTGGTGGTCGCGCTGAGGAAGGCCTCTCCTCTTCCTCGGGGATCTTTCTGATGAAGGCCAGTACTCATCCTCGCAGTGAACTTTTCACCTTTCTCCCTGGGCATGCGTAGTCCTTTGAGGGATGATTTAGCAATCTCTGAGATGATCCTTGTCCCCTCTATCTTGACAAGATTAGGGTGAATTCGGCTTCTCAGGCTTTGTAATTAACATCTTATGTCTGAACTAACATTGCTGTCTCCCAATAGTTAACTTGTGCTTACATGAGTTAGTTATTGACTGCCCCTTCTTCATCAGCAGTTCCCAATTGCATGATTTTAAGTACTTGTGGTGTAATTTGTGCCATCTTCTAGTGCATCCTTGCAAAAACAACCTAGCACCCTTTGTTTAAAATGCCAGTAACTATAATAAATTGAATGTTAATTTAAAATTGTAACATTTCAACTTGTGAGTTTGAAAATACTTTTTTTCTACTAACAGATGTAGTCACTTTGCTGGATAAAAAGGTTACAAATTCTTGTGAATATGTAGATCTCTATTTAATAATCACTGAGCTGAATTTTCTAAGAGCAATTTATTGTTTCTTTATGAAAGGAATGAGAAGGAGGTGTCTTTACAAACAGACTATGGGCATGCTGTAGATAAAGCCAGATACTGAGAGGTGAAAGAAGCAATGGGAGGAACCATAAATTCCATAGGAATTCCACTAATTGACGCAGACTGTTACTCACTCAAGACTTCGTTAAATCCCTGAACTTAGAGAAAAAGAACAGACACACAAGGAAAAAGGAAAAAAAAAAAGGGGAGGGGGGTACCCATTAGAAAGGCGTCTTGAATAGGCATTCATCCTTGAATCGGGAGGTATGTGTCTCTCAAGTACCTCAGCCAATGGGGAAAGGGAGAGGGAAATGCGGCCGGGAAATTAGGATAAAAAGGAGGCTGCATCCTCCAACAACTTGAGAGACCCCATGAGACATGCCCATGGCCTCCCTTTATTCGAATAAAGTAACAGGACTCCTCTGTCTCCTTTCTGGACATAAACCTCTGGTGTTTGTGGATTAATTTTCCTGGCATTTAGAATGGAAATATGCAATGGTAACTTGCTTTAAAAGCTGGTTTTAGCTTTGGTGTATTCAAGAGCTACTTAAAACTCACGGAGGAGGTCAAAGTGGTGCTGGACTTAGCTGTGCCATGGTTCTTGGATGTTATGGAAAATAAAGCCTGTACTGGCCAGTATTCATTTGACTTGCCTAAGTCTTGTTAGCCCTTCACTAGTGGGGAGCATGGTTGTAAAGGTGTATATGCAAGGCTTCAGGAGTCTGAAGTTGTCAGTGTGAGAATGGAAATGGATGCAGCACCACTAATTTACTCTGATCTTGAAAGAGGCTCTGGTGGCTCCGTGTTGATAGTGACTAATGATAATCTTTTCAAAATGCTTGCTGATTGCTGCAGACAGCAGTCAGGGAGTAATATCTGAATGCCCTGATGCCCTATTCATTTTGTGCTGCAGGCTTTAGAAAAAAATTTCATGTGCTGTAAAGAATGTACCTAAGTGCCCTTGGGAGAACTGCAGTGATTGGGCAAAATAAGTGTTGGAGTGCCTGCAAGAAGTGAGACAACGGTGCTTCTTTCTGGTCTGAGTTACCTTCTAAATCTCTTTATTTGAGTTAATAAACTGCACTGAGGTAGATGTCTGAAAAAGACACCTATAACTCTCGTTCAGGTTAGTAGATTTATTTAAAAGAATGTAAAATCTCATTGCTTTTATATTTATATTATCTAGAGTCTTTGGAGCGAGAATCTGGATCGAACCCATTTTAGTGTTGGGGCTAGATTACACACAAGAGTAATCTGTTTTAATGCTTTTCAGTAAAACAATAACAATATGACAGAAGTTCTTTATTTGGGCTTGCACTTCATTCTTAACTTCATTCTTAACCTCTCAATTCCACCCATGTTTCATGAAGGTTCTGTTTTTCAGAGTTGATGTGCTGGGTAAAGTTGAAAAGAAGCTCTGATTTTAAGTTGTTCATTGGAAGAGAAAAAAGTAAGACATTGGAGGTGTGAAAGGAATGTGTTGTCAAATAGTTTATGTACACTATAATTAGCGCATTATAATAGACTATGCCTTTTGCACTTCTCAGCTTCAAAATAAAATTTTGGTGCATGTTTGATTTGAATTAAGGAATCAAAGCTGTTATGAGGGAAGCAGAAATCAGTGTTATCTGACCCTTCAGCACTCTGTTATAGTATCCTTTTGATCTGTAAACAAGGACTTTGGGACAATATAGCCAGTGTCTTTCCTAAGCATGTCCCTGATTAGTTTCCAAGCAGTCCCCCCAGGAAACAATTGGGCAAATGCTAAAGGGCCCGATACAAAACATGTATTGGTCTAAATATGAGTTTCTTGGTATTGAAGAGATGGAATTCTTTTGGTGGGATTTTTTTTACTTTCTTGTAGGAAAGAGCTGTAACAAAGCTGGATGACAGTATTTATTATGAAGAAAATCCATTTGCATGTATCAGTTAATTTAAATTAAAAATCTCAAAATAGTGTTTGTAATACTAACTCTGGACCTTAGATAGCAGTCTAGACAATAGGGAGAATAAGAGTTCTTTCAACTCAAAATCCTTTCAGTCAGCTGAACAGGAAATTTCTTTCAGCTGTGGAATGTGCTGCAATACATGCTGTGTCTGACAAGAAAAAAAGGCATGTAGCAGTACTAATCTCCCCAGAATGTGTTCCTGAAAAGTGAATGGTTTGTGATATGATGGTTATGAAACAAATTTTCCTCAAACAACTGATGTGAGGGTGGGAGGTGATGAGTGCCAAAACTTAATAAATATACTTGAATTAAATTTGTGGGGACAGTATGCCCCGTGTGGAGAACTGGAAGGCAGAAGCACAAACATCAGGACTATCAGCTGAGAGGTATTACTTTTTCAGCAAGTGACTTTTCGGAAGGGACCACTGCTATGAGAGGTTCCAGCTGCTTCCTCTGTGAGATTGAATGCCTGACCACTGCCCCATTTTCCCTTCCTGCACCTCGCTTAGCTTGCTTCATCTTGATTCACTGGGGAGAGATGAAGGCACTAAAAATACTGTAGCTGTTCAATGACCTAGCCCAAAGTGCACCCAAATGGCGAGTGTTTATAGTGTAGTAATCTATTGGAGTCTCCAGAATCTGAAAAACTATGAAGGCTACAGGAAATGAAGTAATATGTCTAGAGTGGGGATGAGGCAAGATTATTTTGGAATGGGTAAGATTATTATGTGTGCTTTGTGACTGATGAAGATTTTCTAGTTTTTCTCCAAATCGTTCTTGTGTTTTCAGTTTTTTCCTTATTCTAATTTGGTTCCATTTGTTAAGCCCTTGTGTTTAACTGATCACTTATGAATTTGGAAGCATGACTCCCTGAGTTCTAGACAGGTTAATTTAGTTTCTCAAGTTTCTCTGGTGATGGTTGAGTTGGTGTTTGAATTGTTTAATAAGGGTTGATCAATAAAAGTGGTTTTAATAATCTCTCCATGTCTGGCTTACAAGTACTTCTTCATGATCAATGAAGTCATATTTGTAGCAAATTTGAGTTGAGATAGCTGTTCCTCTTCCTATTCTTTAGACTCTTTGAGGCCCAGAGTTGGTGTTAAAAATATCTGATCGTATTTTTCTTCAAACTGAAATTAAATGATATCTGCAAATTCTTTTTTGCTTTAATTATAATTATTTTCATGCAGCTTTTTTCAAGTGCAAAGGATGACTTCCCTTAAATTAAAGTGTATTTGAAAACTAGGAAACTAGTTTTACTTGTTTTGCAAAAAAAACCAAAAAACAAAAAACAAAAAAAAACCCACAAAAAACAACAAAAAAAACCAAAACAAACCAAAAAACTTTCAATATATCTGTGGGAAATAGTTGAACCAATACAGGGATAAAGATTTAGATCTTCAAAGCAGGTTTCATAAAACTGTTCATTCTCAGGGTTAATTCTTTCTTTTGATCATATTAACCTTCTATCCCCTGTGATCTGTAGTCCTGCTCAAGCCACCAGTGTTGAGCTTTCTTACTCATGCCAGTGCCATCCAGTGTGTTTCGGAAACAACCACTATTCCTGCCTGTGACTGGAGAGGCCCTTCTTGCTCTGTAGCTTGTGCTGGGATCTGCCTCCTCACTCCAGTCTTCTGCCACAGGTCAGGGACGCCCACATTCCCAGGTTTACTCCAGTGGCTGGCACCACTTTCCCTTCACACACAGGCACATGCAGGTCCCCACAAGTACCTGGCACTGAGTTCTTGTGGCATGCACATACCCGGGACAGTGCAAGCAATTAGGCAGAGAGGAAGATAAGAGAATTTTTAATAAGAAGATGCAAGAGGATGAGACAGACTGTGGCCATCAGGCGTAGGTCTAAGTCACATAAATGTACTGACTGGCCCTATTTTACAAACAACTGGACCCCTTTATATCCTTTTTGTCTATCTTATCTCTGTTCCTCCTTGCTCTCCCTCTTCTTGTCCCTCCACAGCTCTATTGATTCCCTCACTCCACATGGTTCAGGGCCTCTGGGTTTCCAAAGTAAGCAGAGGACCCCTGGGTTTGCAGACTGATCAGCTGCAAACTCCAGTTGAATTTTCTTCAAAGTGGTGGCTGTTGTTACTTGATAGCTCAGCAGCTATTGTGACTGGCAGTGTTAGTTTATTATCACTGCCAACATGTTTGCTTTGTCAGGTGTGTCTCAGTGTATTTTGCTTCCTGGTTTACCATTGTTCCTTTGGTTTGCCAACTGACCAAGTTCCCAGTCAAGATAACCTTCCTGAAATAAACATTCCTGTACTCTTACATGCCTCCTCATCAGTTCATGTGGCTGAACAGACTTGGTTGTCATCACCACTTCCCTTATCACTTGGTGGTCAGGTGTGTATCCCTGTGTGGGGTATGCCCAGCCCCTGCCCTGGAGGGATCTCTGCTGAGATAAGACATTTCGTGATCGCCCAGCAGGACTCCCTGGAAAGGCAACCACTTCTTTGGTCACAGCAAGAAAAGACAGACCCACAATCCTTTAGGAGACCCTATGCAGATCCTTTGTAACCCATTGGCCTTCACCCATCCCCTGTATCCCTATAAAAGCTAAGGCCTCTGCCCCTGTGGGAGAGAGTTCTCATCCCTGGCTTTCCCCTTCGCCGGAGTACGGACCAACAATAAAGCTACCTTCCATGCGGAACCAGCCACACGAGCCTCTTGTCTCTCTCTCTGGTCTGGCTTGGCCGGGAGGCTGCCCTGCAGAGCTGAGTTGGAATCACGAGCTGATAATCACTAAAGAGCTGACACCCTTCTGCAAGGGCCCCTCTGCCAGCAGCTGAGGGAAGACACCGGGCCTCGGGAAGGCAATTCCTTTTGGGACCATCTCTCCGGACCGGTCACCTCTTCCTGGGTCAGAGCCACTGACCCCATCACCAGCTGTAATATCACTGTATGTTCTTGTATATGGCTTCCTCCTTTTCTCACTTGCTGGACTGAAAAATGTCCTTGACTAGATATCCTTGAGAATAGTGACACACATTTCCACATACCCTTACTGTAGTCATGGCGGAACATTTTGTATCTGCCAGCTTAAACTCTTTGCCCATCTCCTGGATCTGCTTATGTCTGCAGTCTTGATTCCTATGACAGATTTCATGCTCATTATACTGTTTTCTCTTTCTCACTATTCATCATCTTACACAACTTCCATAATTTTGTCTCACCCAATCACAGTTATGTCTTCAATATAGTTACTCCAATTGCTACATCCTGGCTGCTGTTGTTCAGTTGTCATTTTGTTAGAAGCTCAGCGGGACGAGGAGCCTGGGCCCCGGCGGGGCGAGAGAGAAACAGTCCAAACCAATATGGTTGACAAAGCAAACTCCAAAAAACTCCGTTTATTAGCAGTCCAAAGGCACTTATATAGTATACCAGCTTGTTAACTCCTAAGTGGCTTAAAGCTTATCAAAACACATTTCTATTTCTACATAATTGGACTTACATTGGCAAGTTTCCACAGTCTTGTTATGATCAAAAGAATTCAGTGCTCATCTCCCTTGTTCACTCCCAGACAGTACAGCTGCAAGTTTTTCACTCCCTCTCTGTTTCTCAGGCCTGCTTGTTTTCTTCACACAGGGACTTTCCCATGGAAAGTTTTCTCACACACAGGCCTAAAACTTCCAGGCCTATTGCTTGCACAGTTCTTTTATTGATCCCAATAATTCTATTCCCCAACATCATTTCCTGTTCTTCTACTTTTCTCATGATAGTTTGGCATGCTTTCAGGCTGGTGTTTTCTCAATTTGTTAAGTCCAAGATGTCTATGTCTTCTTTGGCAGTGATTAAAAACATATCTCACGGTGTTAAAGATTGCAAGAACTCTTCCTTAGACCGGCTTTCAATAATTTACAGAATACTTTAGAGGTGGCATTCATGATTATTAACAGTCAATGATCTTTTCTAACAAGGGTTTTAAAAATGCAGTTTTTTTTCAAAATAATTAATTTCTAGCATCTACAGCATTCTTCAACAAGGAGCTCCACAGCTTAATTGCAAGTTGTTTGGAATAAAACATGCTTTTTTGGTGGTATTGTTTTTGCTTTTAACCTGCCATCTAGTATGCTTTTTTCAGTCTTACTGTATTGGAATAGAGTGAGCAGTCATTTCTCACCTATTTCATGTCACTCATACTACCTCTCTGTCATATTCTTTTCTGTCTTTTCTCCAAAAGAAACAGTTGAACCTACTTAGTACTATCACCATATGACTGCTTATTATACTCTTTTCTTAACAGATGTAATTTATATTCCCATATTGTCTTAACATTGCAAATGTCCTTGTTGTCAGCCCAGTCCCTCTGCTATCTATCTACACTTCCTTGTCAGTGTAGAGGCAGTCATATAGCTAAAGGATTCTTTATAGTCAGCATAGTGGGAAGAAGAAAGAATTCCCATAAAAAGTATGTGGTGGATTGACTTTGCCTGGATCCCAGATGTCCATCAAACTCAGTCTGTTGCTCTCCTCATCAGCTGGACAGAGGAGAAAATATACAATTAAAGGCTCATGAGGTGAAATAAAGACAGGTACAGGTCACTCACAAGTTACTGTCATGGGTAAAACAGACTTGGGGAAATTAAATTCATTACCAATCTAATTAGAGTAGGATAATGAGAAGTAAACCCAAATCTTAAAAATAGCTTTCTCCCATCCCTCCCTTCTTAATTTCTTAACTTTATTCCTGACTCCCTACCCCTCTCCCTAGCAGTGCAAGTGAGACAGGAATGGGAGTTATGGTCTCTGCTGCTGCATTTTCCTCAGGGGAGGAACTTTTTCCCTTGCTCCATGGACTTCTCCAATATGAGTCCTTCGCAAAGGCTGCAGTTATTAATGGACTGCTCCAGCATGGGTCCCTTCCATGGTCTGCAGTCCTTCAGGAATGCACGGCTCCAGCCTGGGTCCCCTGTGGGGCCACAGGTCCTGCCCAAAAACCTGCTCCAGCCTGGGCACCTCTCTCTATGGGGCCAGAGGTCCTGCTAGGACCCTTTTCTAGCACAGTCTTCCCGCAAGGTCACAGCCTCATTCAGATATCCACCTGCTCCAGCATAGGGTCCACCTTGGGCTGCAGGTGGATCTGTGCTCCACCAAGGCCCACCGTGGGCTGCAGGGGCACAGCTGCCTCACCATGGGCTGCACCTTGGGCTGCAGATGGAATCTAGCTTCAGTGCCTGGAGCATCTTCTACCCCTCCTTCTCCACTGACCTGGGTGTCTGCAGGACTGCTTCTCTCACACATTCTCACTCCTCTCTCTAGCTGCAATTGCTTTGGTGCAGTAACTTTTTCACCTTTGTAAATCAGTTATCCCAGAGGCACTACCACTGTCTTGGAGCTGGCTGGCACCAGCTCTGTTGGATACTTTCTTACAGGAAATATACTTACAGACTACTTTCTTATAGAAACCACCCCTGTAGCCCCCCCACTATGAAAACCTTGCTATAGAAATCCAGCGCAGAGCAGAAACAACTCCTCAGTTTGAATCTTCAAATCTGCCCCAAAAGTTTGTCACTGCTTTTTATCCCACAGTCCGCACTCTTCATTTTAGCAATTTAGCCGTGAACTTCTTTCCTGGAGATCAGCCTTCAAGACCAGGAACTGGAAAGGAACATTTTTCTTCCAACACGATATTCTGAGCAGCAGTATAAGGCAACCATCATGATATCATGGCTTACTTACTACTCTTGAAATTTAGTAGTAGATTTAGGACAGTGTTTCATGCTTAAATATATAAACATATAAATAAATGAACTTAGAAACTCCTCCCCAAACATACATCTCATCTCTCTCTTTCTCTCTCTCTCTCTCTCTCTCTCCCACTCTCTCTAAAAAACTAAAGTATATAGATGTGCCAAGCTTGAGTTTCAGAAATAAAATTATTCTTTAAATACTCTGCACTTTTGTCTATACAGAAACCTAGGCTAGTTCCAAAGAGAGTTGCAAAGGAATCATTGTTTAACAGTCCCCTCTGATTAAATTCACAGAAGTCTATTGATACTGTAAAGCTGAAGGCCTGACTTAAATAATAAAATCCCACAACAACAGACTAGGTCTATTTGCTAAAGAATAGAACTTATTTATTTAACATCTCCTGAATTTCTGTGCTAGGTTTGTTGCCTTCAAAAATAAGCAACATGATTTAAATAAATTTTTAGTTAGATTATTTACTCTTTAATTTTTATTATATGAAGACATCTTAAGAAACACATACAGAATCTTAGAGAAACACTTCCAAAAAGCAGGCAGAAAGTCTTACTTCTTTAGTGTGATTATTCTGTGTGTTTAAGAAAGCATGAGAAGAAGACAATTATGCATCAGCTGCCAACAGAAACTGAAACAATGAGTGGTGTATAAAATGGTTAAAAAAATCAATGTTGATTATATATCTTTCTTACAGACAAGGTGAAATCAGCTGTACAAAGTCGGTGGTTTAAAACTATTGAGCAAGAAACAAAATTAAGATGAACAGCAGGTGGCAGTGCTATCAAGAGCAGTGGTTCTGATGGTCGTAATTGGCTAGCGTTTGTATAGTGTCAGCTCTTCTGCAAGAAGTGAGTTAAATACCACAAAATCAGCTATGGCTTGTGCTTTTGGGGTAAACAATAATGAGATATTAGCCAAATTGAAACAAACCTCATGTTTCAAGTGGTTTCTCCTGCTGCAAACATGAAGTTACGTTCATAAGAAGGGTTGTATTCTGTTCTATAAAATGACAAGCTTATTCTGTGCTTCCTTCTAGATGGAATTGTGAGGGATTATAAACAGTTTATATAAGAATAAATACAGAAAATCAGCAAAAGTAAAATTTGATAAAATAAGTGTGGTTGTAAAATTTCACACATGCAAACATCTCAGTCCATAATTCTGATGCCTTTATTACTGACTTGTGATATCTTTGCTAATGCAATGTTCTTTGTCAAAGCTGATGAATCTGTTGATATTTTAGAGAGCTTTTAAAAAAGCATTACTGAAACAGTTTATCTTAAAGACTCTATTTCAGCATCCTCTCATATAATTGTGCTAAATTACATGTATACATTTCATTACAAAACAAATTACTAAGCTTATTAATTTTTTACTTAATTGACCCTTGGTGCAATTTACTGCTATTTATGACAGCTTAACCTTCTGCCAATGGTTAGCATCTCGCAAGGAGCTGTGCAGTGAGAGATTACATCACTGAGGTTCAGTGTGCTTGTGCTTTTTCTATTAGTTAGCTTAAAAATCATTCCAGCAGTAGAGAGTGCCAGGATCCCACATGCAGAGAGCATGAGACCAGTTACTGCTGATGACTGTCCCCAGGGACACTTCTCAAGCATTGTTGTGAGGTCCCTCTACAAGTCTCCTTAGTGTTTGCTAGAGTGCACCCACTGCTTCTGAAAAGAGAAATTATTTTTAAAAATCAAAGGCAATCTAAATGAAAGTTAGAACATCATCTTTAGGGCTTAGAAGCCATTTTATGAGATCAGTGCAGTCTATGGATGTTAACACAAACATTTTGAGTGTAGTATTGTTTTAAAAAGTGTTTTGGGTCATGTTGTTTCTGGTATGTCTAATCATGACTTCCCAATGCTTTCAACTGTATGGACCACAACCTGCCTTAATTACACCTTACCTAGTAAGAGGAAGAAGGTTGAAGAAATTCAGAAGAAAGATGTAATCCAAAACCATTGTGTCTAAAATGTGTTCTTTCAAGGTTTTCATAGGGTGCCAGCTGATCCTTAATATTCTACTTTGAATTCAAATTGTCTAAGTTTTCAGTAGATGACAGATTAATATGTTTAGCACTAGGAATTTAAGGGGCTGTAGTGGTTGCATCATTTAGGGAAGGAGAAAAAAGAATTTAATGAAGTGTGTTATAGATGATCAGTTTTTCAGTAAAACTTTACCCACAGGAATACTGGGCTTTATCAATTCTGGTTTTAGTAATCTATGTGTTAAAGCACAGCTCTTTTCAAATCACTACAAAGAATTGATTTGTGCACATTTCAGGCAAGGCTGCTTTCTTTGGATTTTTGGTATTGAATTTGCATTGCAGTTAAAGTATCTTTTCCATATAATTAAATCTATATTGGCTACTTCCCTGAGTTGCAACTGCATTTAGAAGTCAGAAACATAAGTTTAAAATATATAAATGTTTTTTTTTTTTTAATAAAAAGATACTGAGATACTCTTGCATGAACTATAGCAAGTGAGAAGGCAGATGCTATGTTTTGATTTAAAATATTTCAGTTGTTTTGACTAAATATCTGAAGAAAAATTGATGTTGTCTTTAAGGAATTTCAATATTTTCACAGAAATACTAGGTTTATTTTACCTAGTTCTTGAGTTTGTTTTTGTCCAGGTGGAGAGTGTACCTATACTTCCTGCTAGGTATTTCTGGGCTTTTAAAATAGCTGACTCTTTAGTAAACTCTTAATTGTAGCAGTAATGCCCACCTGAGAGCTAGATTAAACTCCCTGGTTATATGCAAGGCTTCAGTTAGACTGCTAGTGCCTGAACTAGCTGATGTAGAATGGTAGTGTTACCCATCAATAGGGCACATAGTGTATGATAGTGCTATGCTATGCGTGTTTCAATATGTATTTGAAGTGTTGTTTGGAATCTATGGAAGATTTTAATGTTAGTACCTATTTTTGTCAAAGGAATCACAGCAACACTTAGTGTATATGAATCAGTGGGGGAAAAAACACCCAGTTAATCATATGATTTTGTCTGAGTGCTGACAAGTTAGGGAAGATGTTACAAACATGAACAATTGGTCTGAGAACCTTGGTCACTAGAGGGTTCTCATGAGACATGAGAAACTGCAAACCGGTGGATCACTCAGTCTGAAGAGCATAAATCAAACACAAATATCATTCAAGAAAAAAGAATTTTATGTTTAAACAAACAAATAATTTTTTTATTGTACATGTTAGTTCAATTTTGTAACAAAATACATGGTTTGCTATACAGAAGCTAGGGAGTGTATCTTTGTGTATGTGTAAGGTAGTGACACCAGGAACACATATGTATGCACAATACAGAAAACCAGATTTTTTTTCTCATCCTGCAAAGTAAGCAAAATAGACTGAAAGACAGCAAAGCAATGTGTGTGGGTTTTGTCTCTTTATATACACGTATGTATGATATGCATTTGCTCTGGGTACATAAAGTCACTATCTCAAATATGTACAGAGTCTGTGCAGTATGTTATTTTGAGTGTGATTTGCTCTTTCTTTGCAAATTACCAAATTTGTTTTGTTTTTGAAATGTCAGTTTAGATATTTGTTTAATTGAAATCAGACACAGTATTTGCCAGGGAAAGCTCTTCCTTATCATTAAAATGGAGAGCCAAAAGATGGAGAGGAAAATTATCAGGATAAAATCATGAATATTTGCATAAACTCCAGTTAGACTTAAAAAGGCATGAGGCATGAAGTTATTTAATCAGGTATTTGCATTGATTACAAGAAGACTGTGGAAGAAGTTCCAAAGGTGAGGTGTTTGGTTAAAAAAAACCCAAAGAAAACTACAGCAAAACCATGCTGTAACCATTAATCACTAAATTTTTACAAAACATGTTTATTTTGCAACAAAGAAGGCACTTTAGATGGATAATAGACATTGGAACTAGAAAACTAGGTATGAAGGATAGAAATTTTGCTCATGAGCCTAAGAGCTCATACACTAATTTTTTCTCCTGTGTACAAGTTTAGTAATGCTGTAACACTTTTTACAAAACATGTTTATTTTGCAACAAAGAAGGCACTTTAGATGGATAATAGACATTGGAACTAGAAAACTAGGTATGAAGGATAGAAATTTTGCTCATGAGCCTAAGAGCTCATACACTAATTTTTTCTCCTGTGTACAAGTTTAGTAATGCTGTAACACACATAAGAATGAAGATACTGCAGCTTATCTTTATGACCATAATATGTACAATTAAAGCTGATAATTTTCAGGTACATAAAGTCATTACACTATAACGTTGAAACAATAGCTTTGATAGTGTTAATACATGCAGTGTTTGCTAAAGCATTTTTTGAACCATATGCTACAAGGCCAATTAATTTTGTCCTTGTTACCAAAATCTTGCTAATTTTTATTTAACAATATTCAGTATAGCATGGCTGTTTAAGAGTGATCTATCTGTAAATTAGTAAGGGCTTTTAAGAAAAAATGTTACTTATACAAACCCAGGATTGGGCCTCTTTCTGTAGATCTTATATAAGTGCATGAGCCAGAATACATTAGTTTTAATGATGATCCTTTTAAATTATTATAAAGACAATATTTTAATCAATTTTTATGTGAAAACAGATTTATTCAAAACAGAGAATGTAGTTAATTCTATTTTTGGAAACAGTTCAAGTGCTGCTTGCGTGAAATACAACTGCATGCAGTTAATGGTAGATATTGTCTGAAAAACTGGTAATAGCATAAAAAAGACACCCCTATTTTGTCAAAGTCAGCAAAATCCTTTTTTTACTGGAGATGTGCCAAGCATGCATCTCTCTGTCAACTCATTTTAAGTACACAGACCTCTAAAACTAAGCCTTTATGTCCTGTTAGTGTAAATTAACAGCATAACATGGCTACTTAGTGTTTAGTAGAAGTTAATTGGAAGCTAGGTTCTCAGTGTTTTGGTGTGATGGTTTATAGAAGTTACAAGAATTCTACCATCTCAGAGAGCAGACGTCTGACAAAGGCACTCTGCAGACCAGCTGCTCCTTTTCTGTGTATATCCAGTGTAGGTATCCCTTAACCTTCTGTAAGGTATCTACTAGTCTCAGGGGCTTAGGGTACGGATGTGTTTGCTCTGAATCCTTTCATCTGTTTAGGATCACTAATTTGAATTTTGCTTTCATGGCCATCCAGGATCTTGGATTTGCTTACAAATATTTTTTTAAGGTTTACTCATTGTTTGTTTCCCTCTTTTTGTGGTTAGGATTACTCCTAGCCTGGTGAATTTAGATTTTTTTTTTTGCTACTTTTCTCTAACTTACGAGCTTCCTGGTTATCCTTGCTTTGTGTTCTAGTTCCACCAGAAAATCCAGACAAAATCATATTCTGTATTGTGCAAACTATATTAAAATTGTGCTAAACTAGGGGACATTGCAGTGTAACAGGGGACTGTAGCACTTGGATAGAGCTTCGATTCCAGGTGTTTGAGAGGCATTTATTGATTGTGGGTAAGTAAGTATCTTGTTAATGTAGGGATATCATGGGTAACCTTGATTGCAACAGAATTACCATGAAAATGTATACAACCTGCACAGTCATTGTTGCATTGTGACAATCCATATAAATAAGTTCAGCTGTTATGTGTCATGAAATAAAAGCTGAAATTCCTGAGAAAATAGGGAAAAGTACATTTAATCGAAGGTCTGTCTTGCATTGACAGTAAAGTCGAGAAAGTGTTTGAATGTTGAAAAATATAGGTGTTGTTTTGGGGGAGTTTTTGTCACTAGAGGGTACACAATGCACAGGAACAGCTAAAAGCTGTGCAAAATCCTTCACTTCTTGAACCAGAGCCCAGACAAACATGTCTGAGGAACCTGCTATGTTTAGCATTTCAGGGAGCATTCAAAGGTTCCCAGAGCATTTCTCTGAGTGTCTGAGTCTGCAGGTGTCTGTGCTTTGGGTGGGTTTAATAATTGCTTTCTTTACTTAAGTCCTTTGAGAACAAATTGCCATTGTTTATTCTTGTAAACCTAAAATATGCTTAAAACTCTTTTTATGAGCACTAGAAGAAAAGAAGAATTTAATTTACTGTTATAGCTTTAAATATTATTGCGTTTTGTACTCTAAAGTTTGTAAGCATTTACATGAAATATGAGCAATCACTGAATGATTGGAGTTTACCTCTGAAGTTTCCATAAGAATCTGACTTTTACCTAGGTATTGGAGCTCAAGTATTGTGTATCTGCAGGGAATATTTGTTGAATGAAAAATGTGAGAGCAATAGCAGGTGATGCACCATAATGGTGGACCATAAAATACTCTTTCCTTTTTTTTTTTCTCCTTAAATTACTGTGTAGTTTCAATTATTGAGTGGAGTTATTCTGATCTTTAGAGTGTGATCCTCATTCCTTCTTTGTGTCCAAGTACACATTATGTGGTTTTGCCCTTTCAATGTTGTTGCTTTTCTGAACTTAATTTTGGGTGCCAGAACCACATTAAATAAGAAATGAGGATCAAAGTTGTCTAAAATATTAAGAGATTTTTGATCTTTACACTACTTCATGTGAGGCATTCTAGGCAGCCTTTAATACTTGATTTTCTGTTTTTCAGCTAATTAAAGGGTTTCTGGTCAAGCAAGACATACACCCAGAACCAGCTGGAAGGTATGTGAAAAGTATGGCTACATGGAGTGCTCATTTTCTTACAGTATTCTTCAGAGACCAATATCCTTGGTCTGGGGACATCAGCTGTAGAGGCTCTCATACATCAGAACAACAGTATGAGGGCTGATAGCAATGACTAGCTGGGGACTGAAATAATTTCTGTGCACTCTCTTCTTCAGTGTTGTCAGGGAGGATTATTGTGAGGGGACTGTGGTCAGATGGGTTGTTGCACACACAAGTTGTATTTGTACCTTCCTTTTTACTATCTCAGTCCAGGGGCAGGTCCATTTTCTCCATGTGTCTTGGCAGCTTTGTTTTCCTGGAGCCAGCTATCAGGGCTGCCTTCAGGCAGAGTCTTTTGTAAAAAGAAGGAAGCACAATTAAAAAAAAAAAAAGCTACTCCAACTAAACTGGGTTTTACAGTCTGATTATTTCAGTGAAGGTAAAGATTATTCCTTTCCCTCCCACTCCATCCTCTGTGTAGTTAAATTCCAGACCATCTGGTACTATGAATATTTCTACTGTTAAACTTCATGGAGATCTCGGAGCAGCAGAGAAGAGTTAAGTGGTCATGGAATTGGTCCTCATTCTTACCACTCTGCTTAAAGGCTTACTGTACCTAACACATCTTTATGCAGTCTGTAAATTCTGAGCTAAAACACTTCTTCCAGGGCTAAAAGAGCAATTAGTTTCATAAAGCACTGCTTCTGCAACCATTCTTTGGAGACTACCAACTCCTGTTAACCGGTACCACATGTGGTGGGTTTCTTGATATGGAATAGAGCACTGAGCAGACTACATTTGGTTCATATAAAACTTTAGGTCATAATTTCATATGGCTTTCATCACTATCATCTTATGATGCATTTTAATTTATCTTATGTAGTTGAAAGGCTCTCTGTGCCCTTACCAATAATCTTGAATCATTCAGGCCGCTTGTTTCAGGTTGTTTGAAGTAATTTGTTAACAGCTGTAGGTACCCACTACAGCTCTGGAAGAAAAATAAAAATCAAAACAATACTAAGTGCATTAAAAACTGCTAATGATATACACCATTTTATCATGAGAACAAAGCAAACATTGGGAAGGAGTAGAGACAAGGAAGATGAAACATTTTCAGCATGTTAGAAAAAAATGATTGAAGAAGATTCAAGAAAATTTTTCACTTCTATGCTTTCTTTCTTGTTTGGAAGGTAGAGGGAGAAGGTACTTTCATTTCCTTCTAAAAAGAGGCAGAGCCGGTCCTCTTGCAGATTTTATAATTTTTTTTTTTATGGCAAGATTTGCATTGAAGTGTTTTAGGAGGTACAAAGTAGCAGAAAAACAGAAAAAAGTTGCCCAAAAAATGGTTAGGAGAAAGGAGAGGGATGTAGTAAAACCCTTTTCACCTATACACTTGAACACTTATTTTTCTCCCCATTCCATATTTCTTCTGGTTACACTTGCATCACAGTGTTTGTCTTTTGCTTAGTTCTGCCATGGTGATTCATGATCACCCTGTACACTGTTTTTCAGGATCTTAGTACGTGGCTCGCACACTGATAGAGCTTTAGAAAATTGTCCCAGGAACTGAGTCAGAACTGTGAACTGGAGAGGTCATTCTTCTGATCCTGATGTTGTGTGGCTCTTGGAGCTGAAAGAGGAGAGGGGAGAGTTCTTTCAGGGAACGAACTATGCTGTGATTGTGGGGCTGATTAAGCTTTAGTGACCTCTCAGCTGTCTTTCTAAGGAGCCATGGTCTGGCATTCCTAAATAGAATGAAGTCTAAATGGCATACAGTTCTCAACATTTGAAAAGCTATAGTAAGTAAAATATATAAAATAAATGTCTTAAGCTATACAATTGTGTACCATCTATTCTGTGCAGTTTCTCAATAACTTCCAAATCAGAGAGTCAAGAAAGGAAGAGTCTGAAGACAGAATGAAAGGAGGGGTCTGTGTGGCTTTGTATATTGTGTAGTCCATCAACACTGTTGAGAAGCTGTTTTATATTAGAGTGGATCAAAATGCAGCATGAGCAAAGGTGAAGGTGTCATACACCTTTTTTCTTGTGTGCTTTGCTTCTCAGAAAGCTTACTATGCCCCTCAGAAAGCATACCCCATAGTTTAGCCACAAGTTTCAGTTTGTACAAAATGTATAATAAGTACCTTTTTTTCTCCTCTTTGTAAGACAAGATTAGATGCTTCAGGAGGTTTGTGCCCAATCTAGGCATGGAACAAAATTGAAAGTAGCTTTAAACTAGATCTGAGGCCTTTGCGATTAGCCTTTAAAATGGCCAGTGCCTGTTTTTCAAATACAGTGGTGCTGCATAGTGTCTGCAGGATGACTGAGAATTATAAACTGTGATTCTAGATTTATAGGAAATGTCATGCCTTTGATATACTGGGAAAAGTTGGCAGACTCTTTTTGCTTTTTTCTACAGAAATGGCATGGCTTTTTGACCATACTTCTTGAGACATTTGGGGTTTTACTCAATGCAGATCAGGATGTTTCAAGAATGTTGTCTGTTGCACTCCTGTATTTTGCAAATGTAGATGATTCTATAATTAGCTGTGCCAAACGTATGCTTAGTGAACCTGTTTTTCTGAAGTGCTTGCCAGAAGCATGTGATTTATCATGTCTTTTATAAACACACAGATGTTGCCATGTGCTAGCAATTTAAGCTAGCATTTGCAAGTTCATGGTGAAACGGTTAAATTAGTAGTGTGATAATTGTACTAAGGGGTCCCAGAATGTAATAGTAACAAACTCTATGGCTAATTCATTTTGCTAACATGAAAAGAACATCTGGCCAAACATGCATAGTCTAGAGTAAATCCAAATTTTTGTTTTTTTAAGTCTATGCCTTCTGCATGTTTCCTGACCCCTTCTAGATAAATATACGTCTTCTCTGAAGTAATTTAATGTCTGGCTTTGTAAGATCCCAAACAGTCTACAACTAGCTAATAGAACTGCTAAGCACAGAAAGAAAAAGACTCAAAAAATTATTCTATTGAGACAGTCAGCTATTGTATTTCACATCAGACGATAAGGCATTTTGCTGGTGGCTGAAGTGAAACTGTTATAACCTTTGTCAAATTATGGCAATGTTGTTAGAATTAATTAGCTGACAATTTTTAACTTTTTGAGATTCTTAGGTTAGGTGCTGTAGAAGTGAAATATTTGCTTTATGCTTGCAGGAAATTTTGGTCAAAGTAAATGAATAAATGATTATGGTGAATCATTATGCAGCAAATCCATAAAATCATCGAGGAATTAACAAATAGAATAGAATAGAATAGAATAGAATAGAATAGAATAGAATAGAATAGAATAGAATAGAATAGAATAATACAATGTAATAGAATAGAATAGAATAGAATATTATATATAATTTAAGATTGTGATGATTATTCTCATTGTAGGTCATTGACATGACAACACAGTTAAAAGTTTACTTAGGAAAAAAAATTGTCCTATTTTTGCTGAACACACTTGTTATTGATTTTATTTGAAAATGTAAATCTTGAAAAGTTTATTAACACTGGATCATTCCTCTGAGTGCTAACGTTATTTTTATTAAGAATGCATATGTCAGAACATGTAAATTGCATTATTATTATTGAGAAAAGGCAGATGAATGTTTTTTACTTGTACTGCCTTCACAAAACCTGCTTTTGCCTTAAAATAATTATTGCTCACTTGTTACAGGACAATTTAGTGTAATATTATTATAAATGAGTTAAATGGGCTCTGTGTTAATAGCTCAAACTGTAATAGAGCCAATCTTTCCTCATGTGTACTCTATCATGCTTTCTAGAGGTAGACTGCCTTTTGCAAGCACAGTCTTCATAGCCTCACTGAAAATATTAATTGGTCTCCTTTGTAGTGTGAGATTGGAGTTCAGGCACATGAGAACAGGCTTAATTTTTCAGACTTGCCTCCAGAAAGGAAAGGTGCTTGTAACCATTCATCTTTTCTCTTTCCAGAAGAAAAGCATGTGAAGTTCCCATGCTGTGACTGTGACACTCACTCCTCACACCTCACCTCCTAATTCTCTTGACAGAGAGAATAAGTCTTGACAGATTGGCTGGAACACATTCCCAGCACATCTCCACAATATGTCTCTGGCTCCCAACTATTTCTGAGAACACTACCAGGTTATTGCACTGCATCTAGGCCTGTATCTTCTGGAGAGAAATCCAGGCTCAAAGAAGGTTGACTGAGGGTACAGTACGAAGGCACTGGGCTGGCAGTGTGGTTGGTGTCCATCAGTTGCCCTGTCTAGCATGAAGGCATACCCATCGTGTAACTGCACATATATTCATACCTGTCCTGCGGCTGTAGAACACCAAAGTGCCTTTGTGTCCCCTAGGAACAGTTCCCTCTCAGCCCGGTCAGCTCAGGACACAGCAGGCTGCAGGGACCAGCCTCTGATATCGGAGGGATCAGAGGTCTGGCTCATGGGTCCTTCCAAGGGACTGCGGCGATAAAGGCAGACGGCGGAGGAAAGGGGGCAGGCTCAGAGTTGGGTTAAATCCAGAAAGTTTATTGGTCCTCCGAACGGGGGGGACCTCAACCCCCAGGGGTGCCCAACCCAGAGCACCTGCCGATCTCGTGCAGGGGATTTTATGGGGGGAGGGAGACCTGGGGGGGGGTACAGAACAACCAACCAGGGAAGGGAAGGGTGCGGCAAACAGAACGAGGGACACATAAGGGAACCAACTATAACAGGGGAAGGGAGGGACTCCTTTCCCCGGACCAACCACCTGGCCCCCTGGCTAGAACTTTCCAGAAGCCTGGGAGGGGTGCCAGAGTGACAGACAGGGTCCTGGGAGGAGACAAAACTGTCATATAGGGTGATTTTAATAAAACAGGGAGAGCGCCAACTGGGGTACACCAAACTTAAGGAACATAGAGGGGAGACCCGGACTGAACCAAAGCAAACACACTCCCACATCCCCTCCTTTTTTGTTTTTTAAGATGACATGAATTCGGGTTGGGGACAGTACTCTGAGTCCGGGTACAGGTCCCCGAACCACGTCATCTCCTGGACCATAGGCTCGAGTTCAAAGTCTTTGGGGAGTTCTGCTTGGTTGATGTCTGCAGGGGAGGATGAGCTCATAATCATGTTGGTTAGCAGTTTTTTCAGCAGTCCGAACATAATTATGACAACCAAGAGAATAAAAAACAAGATCAGTCCGGTTCGGAGAATGGATCTAGCCCACCCGGATAATCCCCATCCGCTGACGGCACAGGACCCATCTCCGATGTCTCCAAACTAAAACAAAACTTAGAAAAATGAGGTTGAAACTGGGGATAACAACTGGGATAAACTTGGGGCTCAGGGCTCAGAGAGGCACACGACTAACCTACCCCGGTCTTGGGGGGTATTTGATCTCCCTTCCTGACGGTCTGGGAGATACACGGTTTCACCCACTTTGATGGGATCCACCTAGGACCCTCGGGGGTGGATACACATGCGTACCCTTTCCCCCAGGTAACTAGTTCATAAGGCCCTTGTATCCCCCTAGTCTCCGGGTCCTTAACCAACACCGGAGGCCTTTCATTTGCAACCGCTGAGACCGCCCAAAGTGCCGCACGATTGGTGGGTTCAGGTTCTCAAAGGCACAGTAGAGGAAATTTAGGGTGAACAATGCCTTTGAGAGCCTGACAGCAGGTGACTCTAGCTTTTTTGAGGAGCACTGGCGCTGGAGCATTCTTTTGATGTTTTGGTGGGCCCTCTCTACAATGGCTTGACCTGTTGGGGAATAGGGGATGCCAGTCTTGTGTTCTATTCCCCATTGCTGCAGGAAGCTCCTGAACTCCTTGGACGTATACGCTGGGCCATTGTCTGTTTTGATGACTTTGGGGATGCCCAGGGTAGCGAATGCCTGCACTAAGTGCTTTTGGACATCGCTAGCCTTTTCCCCTGTGTGGGCAGAGGCAAAAACTGCTCCCGAGAAGGTATCAACCGACACGTGTACGTACTTCATTCTGCCGAATGAAGCAACATGTGTCATGTCCATCTGCCACACTTCACAGCTGTTAAGTCCACGGGGGTTTGAGCCAGTACCAATGGCAGGAAGAGCTAGCTGGTGGCATTCTGGACATGCAGCCACAATCGCCCTGGCCTGGTCGTGCTTTAGATTGAATTGACGAACCAGGGCAGGAGGGTTTTGATGGAACAGCTGATGGCTGATTTTGGCCTGCTCAAACACGTTTGGAGTCGGGGCCATCGCAGCTGGCGCAGCGAGGGCATCTGCCCTCCTGTTGCCTTCTGCGATGAACCCGGGCAGGTCCGTGTGTGACCTGACGTGCATCACGTAAAATGGTTGCTCTCGGTGGGAGACCAGGTTTATTAACTTTGAGAGCAACTCATGCAAGGCCATCTTGGAGACTTCACGCAAAATGGCATGCTCAGCTCTGGAGACTACCCCTGCAACATATGCAGAGTCTGTTACCAAATTTAGGGGTTCGGGGAACCTTTCGAAAGCCCTGACGACTGCGTCCAACTCAGCAACCTGAGGCGATCCTTCCACCTCTTTGATGTCAGACTCCCACCGCTGAGTTTGGGCGTTTTTCCAAGTCGCCCCGGGCGCGTCAGTAAAAACTGTCAAGGCCTTTAGAGGTTCCTTGCTCCGAACACTTATTGTATTTAACTCGAATTGAATTTCCGAATTGAATATTTTGTGGGCTGGCCTATGCAAAGAAATTTGGCCTGTGTAGCCCTCCAGAGCAAACTGCAATGCTTCACAATCTCGAAGCAGACTCTCCAACATCGCCTTAGTAATTTGGCCCGTTTTTGTCCTAATTGGCACATGGATGCAGTCAAAGTCACATCCTGATAACTCTCTGATCCGGATCCTAGCCTTCCGGATCAGTTCAGCCATCAGCTCTTGTGGCTGTGTCATCCTCTTGGACCGATGATGGCTGAGAAATACCCACTCTGTGATTAAGAGGGGATCCCTCCGGTCCTGGTCCTTTTTGCTCTTCTTTTTGTTGTCTTCCCATTGGAAGACAACCCCGTGCAAGTGTGGCAGTTACCCAGGATGATGAATTTGAATGGCAAGTCAGGCCTACACCTGCTTGCCTGCCTGGTGGACATTAGATGTTGCACCTTCTCCAGAGCTGTTTGCGCATCTGGGGTGAGTGTCCGGGGAGCACTAAGCTCCTCTCCCCCTTTTAGTAAATCAAAAAGGGGGGCTAGGTCTTCGGTGGACAGACCCAGCCACGGCCTCACCCAATTTAAAGACCCACACAGCTGGTGGACATCTGCCAGATTCTTGATGTTGGTTTTAATAGCCAATTTTTGCAGCACAATGGTCCGCTTTGTAATTTGTAGGCCCACGTACTTTCAAGGTGGCATCCGTTGAACCTTTCCCTCATGGAGCTCGAACCCTGCAGCAACCAATGCATTGATTGTCAGGTCGAGCACACTGGCAAGCATGTCATTGTCGGGGGCACACACGAGGACATCATCCATATAATGGAAGATGATGGCCTCTTTTGCTGCTGCGCGAACTGGGGCAAGCAAGGAAGAGACATACCATTGGCAGATGGTTGGGCTGTTCTTCATACCCTGTGGCAACACCTTCCAATGGTATCTTTTCCTTGGGACTTCTCGATTGATAACAGGAATCGAGAAGGCAAAACGCGGGGCATCGTCAGGGTGCAGGGGAATTTGGAAAAAGCAGTCTTTGATGTCAATTACTGCCAGATTCCAATTTTGAGGGAGCATCGTTGGGGATGGCATCCCTGGTTGGAGAGAGCCCATGTCTTCGATAACATTGTTAATTTGACGAAGGCCCTGGAGGAGCCGCCATTTGTCTTTGTTAGGCTTTTTGATAACAAAGACAGGGGAATTCCAGGGGCTGTTGGATTCCACGATATTCCCCTTTTCAAGTTGCTCCTCCACGAGCTTCTCGAGCGCCTTCAACTTCTCACCATAGAGCGACCACTGTTCTACCCAAACGGGCTGATCAGTTTTCCAATTCAGTTTTTGAGTAGGGCGCTCTTCAGTGGCCGCAACCCAAAAATTTTTCGGGGGGTCAGGTAGGTCAATTGTGACTCCCCACTGCTGCATGAGGTCTCTCCCCAAGAGGAATTCCTTGTAGTCTAATACGAACGGACGTATGTTTGCCAATTGTCCGCTCGGTCCCTTGATTTGCACGATGCTCTTTGACTGTTTGGCCAATTGAATGCCCCCAACACCTTGCACGTGTCCAGCCACGTTCTGCAATTCCCAATGTGCCGGCCATTCCCGTGTGGGAATGATCGTCACATCTGCCCCTGTGTCTAGAAGGCCTCTGAGGTGCAGGACTTCCTCCCCTCTGTTGACCTTGCAGCCTACCCGAGGCTTCTCTGTCCCTATGACATGTGTGGCACACACCGTTGGGTGTGGCCTTTCCACAGGGATAGCCTGGGCGACTGTCTGCCCTCTGGGCAGGAACAAAGGTGGGTGGACACAGCACAGCCAGAGAACGGGTCCTTGGGGACTAGATGTCATTAGTCCCAGAGCGACTTCGATCTCTTGTGGTGTGCAGGTAACATCTCCGACTATGACATACCTGTCAGGGCCTTGGTCTTCTGCCCACAGCTCACCACCAGTGCTTACCGGTGCGGTATGCCACTCTTTGGTCTTTAGGTGGAGCGGTGTCAACAGCTGCAACCTGAAAGAACCATCAGAAAAGGAAGTCAAGTCTGGTTTTAAAGTTGTGTCCGATAGTTTTGCCTCTTTGAGTTTCCCCTCCCCCTCGCGTCCCATCCCTTTTTTGTCTTCACGCGGGGCGGGCACGCGCTCCCCATTCAGTTTTTTTGTTGCAGTTGGCCCTCCTGTCCCCCAGGTTCATGTTCCATTTTAAATTGCTGGAACAGCCGCTTGAGCGGGCAGTCCCTTGTCCAATGTCCAGGCCGGTCGCATAGGAAGCAGGTGTTCCTGGCCTGTGGGGCTCGCTTCTGGCCGTTCGCAGTTGGAGGTGGTTTGGTGTTCGGGCCCGTGGTCCTCCTCTGGTCCGCTGCAGGGCGATGCGTTGCTGTTCCCACTGAGGCCATTCCTCTGGGCCGCTGTCTCTCTGAGCTGGTAGGTAGCAGGAGTGGTGCCTTTGCAGTGCAAACTTCCAACATAGTCTGTATGGTCGGCGAGGGGGTCCAGGGGGAGGCTCATTTTGGGTCATTAGTTACAGACCTTTACTATCACATCTGGGCACATCTTAGAATCCTGTTCATCAGCTTACCAAACTGTGATTTAAACCCAAACTTATTTATTCTCCCGCATCTATAGAATCTCAATTTGACTCTTCTAAAGGTCAGAGAGTAGGAACTGGATAATCTGTCCTTTTATCTCATGTAAAACTAGTGCTACACATAAAATCACTCTTAGAATATATATGTTTCCACAGATACATAGATAAGATTTCCTTAAGAATTTTTAAAATTAGTTTGTAAAATTCGGTGGTTTTCTGAATTTTTGGGATTCTGCATATAACACTTTTTTTCTAACAAGGAAGTAACAGAGGCTTTTTCTTTCCCTCTGCTGACCTCTGATTCACTGATACACCTTCCCTCATAGCAATTTAAAGCACTGCCAACAAAAGATGCTTTGCCATGTGTTGAATCTGTCAAGCTTTTAACTAGTTTCTCCTCAGGTGTCCATTGAAGATGAAGCAGGTTTTGAACAAATGTGTCTCAGGGCCTGTTTGTTAGCTAATTTTTCATCTGAGTTTCCAGCTGCACCAGCAACCTGAGCAAGGGAAAAAGAAGGTGATTTTCAAGACAAATTCTCACTGAAATAGAATAAGCAATGCAGTGTTTGCTATTTGTCTTTTGAGATAAATTACTTTGACCAGTTACCTTCACCTGTTGCTTTGTTATCTCTATGTTTGTTTAAGTCACCAGCAGTAAAAAATTTGTCTGGAAATACAAGCATAGATCTTTTATGCACATTTTTCTTGTACTTCTTAGAAACTTAAGCCAAGACTGCTATTTCTGCAATAGCAGAATAGCAATAGGGAATTCTAATTTTGAAACAGTCTTGGGACAAAAGTAATTCATAACATTGTCAGTGTCTAATAAACTTATAAGTAGTTATGTTTCATTATGAGATATTAAAGTAATCAAATAATCTGTCTCCCATGCTGCCAGTGAGTGTCTGCACAAGAAGCCAGGGGAGAGCATGGCCAGCAGAGGTGATCCAAACTGGCCAAAGAGATATTCCATACCACAGAAAGCCATGCTCAGTACAGAAAGTGGGGGTCCTGGTTGTTACCTAAGGACACTCTAGGCATCAGCTGGCAGACAGTGAGAAATTGTATCGGGCATTAATTTGACTTCTTGTGTTTTAATTCCTCTATTTTATTATATTAATTTATTACTCATCATTATTATGTGGATTTTTAGTTTTTTTGCTTTTTCCATTTCTCCTCCCTATACAGTGTTGGTTGGGGAGGGGAAGGGGAGTGAGTGGCTACATGATAATTAGTTGCCCACTGGGGCTTTAACTCCACACCTACTAATGCCTCTGGGTGCTGCTCTTTCTTAGTATTACCAAATAAACATTTTCTTACAGTGCCCATTAGACACTGTAAGAAAGAATTCCAGTTAAAGAGTTCCTGCAAATCACGCACAAAGATTAAAGTCCAGGGAAAACTTGACACGAGGAGTTTGGGTGATAGGTGTTAAAATATTTACCCTTCTGCTTTGCAGTATCATGTATATGGGTTTTCTTACATGCATCCTCAGGCATTCGAGTTTTCTCCTTTTCTCTGAAGGTCTTCAGAGGTTTCTTCTTCACTGTTTATTATAATGTGGACATCTTTGAGTAGGGTAGTCAATTAACTGGGCCTTCCTGTTCTTTCATCTCAGAATTCTAAAATGTCCAGTGGTTTTACCAACAGTGAAGACATTTGGATTTTTTCATGTTTTCATTTAAGTGTTTAGCTTTTTATGTGAATATTAGGAATGTATTGTTTAGTAACCATCCTATATCTAAAAGTTGTTGTAATCACCTGTATTCCATGAAGTTATTGAGCATGTTGTTTTCTTCATGTTATTACACTTCCATCAAAATCCTGAGTCTTAAAATAACAAGATCTCACTCTGACCAGAACAGAATTTGGATATGTAGGAAATTTTTCACTGCTGCTTCTCAAGATGTACGTAATCTGAACAGTTTGTGTGGGTGATTTGTCTCCTGGGCTTCCTACAGCGTATTTCACAAAGGCTGAAATTCAGCTTTGAAAGAAAACACTTACTTGCGTCTCAGACAAGCTAATAGATAATTTCTCCTAATGTTCTGACTTTAGTAAGCTGTGTGCTTCATGTTCTCATGAGTTTTGCTTTCTTTTTCAGAAAAAAAAAGTGAGATTTTTTGTACATCCAAAAATAAGTTAGAAAAGTAGAAACAAACCAGTTTCAAAGATGCTGTATCACAAAGCTGTTAGGAAATCTTTTTTCAATTGGAGATCTTCTATTGTGAAGTAACAATTTCTCTTCTGAGGTCAAGAAATGTAAAAGAAAATATCACATTAATGTAGCTTTTAGTGAAGTGAGACAGTTTCAGATTGAATTAATGTGTACACAGATAATGTAGCACACTTCCTTCTTGCCAGATAATGAAAATTAGTGAAAATAAGAAGAAATTTAAGAAGTAGTTCAGAAATGAATCAACTATTTAAAACTAAATATGTGCATAGGTGCTTCTGCTAGGCAGGGAAATATATTCTTTTGCCAGTTATCTAATTGTTGCTTTTCTAATACTTCATAGCCTTTTGAATGGCTCAGATTATGGTTCAGAACACCCTAAATTTAAAATAGCAAAAGATATGTCTTACAGAACATTTACAGGTCTAAAGTTAATGAATGCAGTGTGCTTTTTCTAGCTTTAAATATTTAGAATGTAAATCCCATATAAACATAATAAAGGTTCTGTATCATTTTGAAGAGTGATGTAAATTGTGTAATCAATTCAATAAGAAGATGTTTGCAATAAATTTATTTAACAAACTGAGTGAAAAATAGCTTCAAGTCTCCTGTATGGTACATTTGTGCTTTCTCTGGACTTGCAGATGCTGGTAGTAAAATTAATTTACATGTAGATGACAAATTATGTATTCCTGTTATTGATTTCATATTTATATCTTACTGTACAGTTCCTGATTCTTGCCTCTCTGATGGCTTTGATAGAAGCAAGGCTCTTTACTGCTGTTACTGTGTGTGACACACCTCCAAGCACAGGGCTGGGAGAAACTGGTTGTTTTACAATGCCAATTCACTCTGCTATTCACAGAGTCCAAGCTGACATGAATATGCTTTTTGAGACTGTCACCTAGGGACTTACCCTGAAGACATACTTTTACCTCTGCGTAAAGGTCCAGTGGAACGCATTATAATTCCTAACAAATGTGTGCCGCAGATTTCTTGTTCTTTTTCTTAATGCTATAATCTTGAAATATCAAAACCTCTTGCAGAGATGTCAAGAAATGTGTAAGTTAGAGTTTTGTAACTAACATTTCAGTAGATTTAATGGCACATATGATAAGTTTTGAAAACTACCTGAACTCTATTTAAATTATATAAATCACATGCTAATACAAAAATATTTACTTATTTTTTAAAATAATATAGCTACAATCCAATATATACAATGGAATAAGCCTCTTCTGAGTTGCAAGACACAATCATCACAGAAAATATGACAACATAATTAAGGGGAATAAATGTGTTTCTGCATTTAATGTCACTTCCCCTAGTTTGGGGCCTTGACAAATTCAGCCTAATAGCATTCTTTCTCCATTATGATTATATTTCCGTCATAAAAATCACATCAGTTAATTAAAATTCATTTTAAAAATTTCTGAAATCTAGACAGATATCCCTTCTTAATAGGTTTCTGATATCTGCTCAGGTGTAGCCAAGAAAGTACAGAGAACCATTTAAAACTGGTCCAGTCCATAAGGGAAGTTTTGGTGGGCTGACCTTGGCTTGCAGCCAGACAGTCATCTAGCCACTCTTGTAGTCCTCCTCCTCACCAGGCTGGTGGGAGAAAATAAGATAGAGAAGCCCACAAGTCAAAATAAGGATGGGGAGATCATTCACCAATTACCATCATGGACAAAACAGACTCAACTTAGGAAAAATTATTTTAGTGCCATTAAAAATAGAGTTGAATTGTGATAAACAAAAACAGATTAAAAAATGCTCCCTAACCCCTGTTTGTCTCAGGCTTATGATTGTGACACTTCATCAATGTGAAATATGAAAAGTTTTTCAAAGCTATTTTAACTCTACCTGTGTCCTTTCAATAACGTGCTAATAAGAGATCGCATTCACTGCTTCATTCCCAGCTTCTCAAGGAACAGGGGTTGTGGTCAGCCCACAACAGGTCCTCTCTGCTGCCTTGTCCTCCTCACACTTGTTCACTACACTTCACTATGTTTGGTCTATTTGTTTTGATTAGCCAAGAACACTAGGTACTGATGGACTGTGCTGTTGTAGGATAATGGATAACTGATAATCTTGTTTATTGCCCATGGGAGCATCCAGCAGTTCATCATACAAGTATTGGCTACAAATACCTCTTTAATGCTTTCTACTTTGTTTTGAAACAATTGGACTTAGAATCATATTTTGTGTTTCAGTGACACTGTTCACACTAATATAACTGTAAGTATATTGTTATTTGGCAAATACTTTATTTTCAAAGGTTTGTAAGTTAGTCATTAATGCAACATCTAAGGAAATTTAGTATTCTTGTGTTGAATGTAGTTATAGAATATTTTTCCCAATACAAAGGGCAACATGTTCATTAAAGATTTTGAAACCTGATAAATCATTATTAAAATTTTATATGTTAAGATTCAAGACTGTGCCATATTACAAAGATAACAGAAAAAAAGAGTTAAATGTGTTTAACTTGCATTTCAAGAAATAATATCAACATGCAGTTACAAAACAAGCATCTGAAATTCATTCTTTTTACCCCTAACTGGCTCTATGGTTTTCTTGCTGCACCAGGGACAGATACTCAGCAGCTGAAAACTGTCATATCTCCGGCATTGAGAGATCTGTGAAAGCTTGTAGTAGTGAGGATATGCTGCTGGTCTGTTTCTACGTATTTGCTGTACTTTTCCTGATGTATTCCACAGTCTCACAGAGAACGGAGAGGAAATGCTAAGCCTTCCAGCTCACTTCAAACTAGCACTCCTGGCAGTATTCTTTTTTTAGAAATGCTTTCTCATTAAATAACCATTATGTATAGCTTCTAGCACTTAATTTTTTTTTTTTTTTTTTTTTTTTTTTTTACTATCTTACATTGAGTAAACAGCACTAGTACAACAGTGACTCCTCAGGATCAGTCAGTTGTAAGCACAAGCTGAAATTCCCCACTGGGAATTTTATGTGTAGAATTAAAGGACACCGTATAGTTCTAGGAAAAAAATACTGGTTTTGCATGCCTTAATTCCAGATTTTTTTTTCCTGTGTTTTTGTGAGTAACCTTGTTTTTACTGCTTTGCTGTGTCCAGATGCAGAAAAAAAATTTCATGTTTACTGACTCATGACAATGCCTATTAACTTCTGCATAATCTAGATCTGATCCTAAAACTGGCCTATCAAACAAGTGAAGATGACTTTTGGGATATCTATTGAGTCCTTAGGGGCTATTTGCCCGAATCACAGAGCCACAATACCAGATAACTTCTGCCAGGCCCTTCACAGGAGAGGTCCAGATCAAGAATAGCAGGGGTGTTATAGATCAGGACTGAAATGCATTCACAGAGCTCTGCAGGGAAGTTTGTGTAGCTTCTGCTAGTACCATGTCTGGCATTGTTAACCATTGTTGTAAATTCCTTACTTGAACAAATACAGTAGAAATTCACTCTACGCCTCAGAAAACCTCTATCAATCCACCAATGAGAAGAGAAACTTAAATCCCACTGCCAAGCTGAAGGCCTAGATGTCACATACAAAAGCAGAGAGGCTAATGAAAATGAGGTAAAGAAAATCTATGTATTGAACATGCTGTCTATAGCTTTTGCAGTTGCAGTTTTTCCTCCCAGTAGTGGGTGTGGTTTAATTTAAAAAGTGAAACTAGGAGTGTAAGTGTAAATAATACAGATACGTTTTGCATCTTCATTAGTGTTTGCAGAAATAACACTTGCAAATAAATTTTTAGATGGTTTGCCTAATATGTATGTATCTTGGGCTGGTTTTCTATTTGTTTTCGTTTTTTTTTTTTTTTTTTTCAAATACAGTCCTTGTTTAAAATTCATTGAAAGATGAGGATTTTTGAGATATTTGAGAGGATTGCACAATACAATGAAAAGAACTAAGATCTTTAGAAAAGAGGTTGAAGTCATAGATGAGGAGAGCTATAGTACTGTTAGAGTGTAATATGCATCTTAATTGCTGAAACGACTTTGGAAAAGAAAGAGGTGAAGATAAAAGCGTCTCTGTCTTCTCTTGTAAACTGCACCAAGAGCATTGTGAGCTCTATTTTGTTTTTCTGAACAGTGACCAATATCCAGAATATGAAAGGAACATTGAAGATTGCAGTAGTGTAATAAGACAAGTCATTTTACTCAACTTTCATGCTTTTATGTGATGTGCTTTATTATCTTCATTTTATATCTCCAGTCAGTCATTGAAAATTGAAGTTCACTTCTGCTGTCTTCTTTATAGAGGGTTTTGGTTTCTCACCTTTATATGAATGGGGACACATATTCATCTTCCATCTTAGTTAAAGACAGTAGTGCATCTTAGATGATTTTTTTTCTTTCTTTTACACAAAGTGAAGACCGAGGTAACAGATGTGTTAGCAAGGGCAGAAATGAGAACTTGGAGTAGAATGTGCCTAGACAGAATTATTCTGAAAGAGACACCGCAATGTAGATAAACTTCTTCATTCACACATGTAAAGTAGTACAATAACGAAGGAATTCTTAAATACTAGTACCATGCAATGAAAGGCAAGTACAACTAAAACATAGGGTAAAATATTCCAGGTCTATGGAATTACAAACTCTGATGATAAAAGAGAATGTAATTCTTGTTAACTTGCAATTTTCCTAGACAGAAAAATAATGGATATGTTTGTATTACTTTTTGTGTTCGTTATTTTTTTATAGATGTGTACTTTGTTTTAATTGGAATGATCAGTTCTTTATGCTTAGTGGGGAAGGAAAGGCTTAATATTAATTCCACGCCTCTGAGAAAGTAAGTTCCACTTCCAGGGGCATCTTCAGAGTGCTCCTTTATGGTAGTATGTATGAAAGTAATAATTATGAATGCTGGGCCTGTGAGAGGCTTGTGCATTTATGGAAATCATTTATAATGGGCCCTGTTAGCTTCTCAGTATAACAAACCTTTTGCTTGGAAAAGATTTAGTTATTGTGAATAATTGCAGCCCAGGTAGAAGAGGAAAATGGACTGGTAGCCTTGAAGACAATGGTCCAAGAGCTGAGGAAATACTCAGAGGTGCAAGATCAAGTGTGAAGTGGCACGGATTTTGAGAATGCCTTTAACTGTTACCAGTAATTCCTGAAATTTACAGACAGGGACATGTAGATCCTTCTATGTTTTCGCAATTCCCTGTGTTTTTCATTATGTTATTGTGAATGATTCTGGGACATTTCAAGTTGGTTTGTGCTAAAAACAGAAGAGAAAATACCCTAGTGGATGATTGCAGTTACTGCAAAAACATGAGTTACTGAGCTTTTTGACACATGCTTGCTAAGTATGTTAGGACAAGAATAACCAGTCTGGCTTTCACACTTAACTTGAAACTGGAAGATTTTTTCCTGGGTATATTTTTCCACTGGTGATAAGTCATATTTCTAAACGCTTGCCTTTCTTTCAACACCATTTGTGCCTGAAAACACATAGCAAAATATGGTAGTAGACAATGCATGACATATGCTAAAACTCAATAAAGTCCCAGATGATACTATAGGTTCCCATCTTTACAAGTGTAAATAAGAATTTTGTGCAGTTTAAAGGAAAGAAAAGTTAGATAGAACTGTGCATAAGAACAAGGAAAAAGCAAAAATACAAACTCTGTGATTGTGGTGCTGAGGTTAAGTGACAGGAGGATCTGAGGATGTTGGTAGAATTTAATGAAATACCACTAAAAATTGTAGGCTGCTTTGACAGTGATATAAAATGTAGCATGGGAACTTTGTATGTAACTCTGAATGTGAAGAAGTTAAAAAAATAAAAAAGAGTACATGTATGACATTAGGAGTGACATTCTAACATTACACTTCAGCCTAAGGACTGAAAAAACCCCAACCCAAAACCTGTAAATAACAGACTGGTTTTTTTCTACCTCACATATTGTAGGCATGATTTCTTATTTTTGAGTCTTCTTTTACTTGGAAAGATTGTACTAATGGTCACTTGGAAAAACAGAAAAAAACCCTTGAATGGATAGGACTACTTGGTGGGTAAATAAGGATTTAGATCCTGTTTTGAAAATACATGTTTACTCTGGATAGTACAATGGTTGGAGGGGGGGGGAAAAAAGCCTCATTATGTTCTATCAGCTATATATGCATTTTAGGCACTTTTAAAAGTGAATGAAATGGCTCTTTTTGGCTAATTAAAAGGTCTCAGATCTAATGGGTGCATACAAAAGAAAATATTGTAATGCATTCAAGTGCCAGAAGAACATTATTTTCTGCCACCTAGAATAAGACCTCTAGTATTTGAATGTATCATTGATTTATTCACAGTCACTAATCTCAAAAGTCCAGCTTTTATTTTACAGTTTTAGAGCTATGCTACTAGTCACTTTGAATTTTTGGTAACCTCTGTGTTGCTATATGAATCTATAAAGTTAAATAACATAGAGGTACTAAGAATTTCAGTATCTTTCGTTGTTTCTTTAAATAAATTAGTTGTAGATAAAAACAGAGTTAGTCTGAATTCAGGTACGATTAATGGGAATAGGGTTGAAATTCTTTACTCTAAATAACAGGTTTACCAACTTTGTTGACCTTTACAGTATACAAATCAGTGTCCAAACAGATTGTATTAGTTTCTCTGAAGTCTTTTCAGGAGTTAAAAAAAACCCAACAAAAGTTATGTAGGAGTACTGACTTTTTTATAATTTTAAACCTTGGAATTGTGTCTCTGAGAATGCAAATTATAAACTGGCCATTGAATTAACCTAAGAGTACAGTTTTTAATCATTAGAGATAGGATTGACAAGGCTTCAGATTCTGAGAAGCATGAGGAATTCAAAGTTTTAGTCAGCTTTCTGGTAAAACCTGAGCAATTTGTGAATTACCTATCATGCATTTGCTTGGAATTACAAAACGCTGATTTTTGTGATGTGGGTTTTCTTTTACTTCTAAGCAAGTAAAATTGCATTACAGGAGAAATCTAGGCCATTACTGTAATTTGCAAAGACAATCAATTACCTACTCCTTCCATCTGCACCTTTGACTTCTTCACTTTCAAAAAAAAAATTAACAGAAACATGTATTTGTATCTTCAATTTTAAAAAAATCTGTTCCTACACTGGGAGAAAAAAATAGAAATGTTACATACATCCTTAGATCAGAATAAGACTTGCAAACTCAGAGTCTCTACCAGCAGAAATCAATGTACAAAAGTCATGAAGAAGAGAAGTCTTAGGTAAGTAGTGTAATTAGATAAATGTTATCAGTAAAAATTCTGGGATCTTTGTGTGTAATGAACCAAAGAAATAAGCGCCTGGAGAGAAAGTCTGCAACATGAAGCCTGTGAGTTTAAATGAGGATACGAGACAAGATGGATGGGTGTAGGCTGAAGTTATTTGTGTGTTGTGGTTGTGTCTATGCAAGTGGCTCTGAGTGTGCCATTAATGTTTCCTGGTTCTGGCTCACGTTCATCCAGACTAATACAGAAGCAGAATGCTTCTTGGCATGAATTTGGTCTGTGCCATCCAAAGCCCTCCCCAGTGCCCTCCCTGGGTATGATTTGGCAGTTAAAATGCTCTCAATTACTAGAATAGATAAGGCTGTGCTGCTTTGTCATGCTCCTTCTGGCATGGCTCTACAATCATCCCAGCAGGCCTTCTCCCATTCCCCAGGGCCTGCCAGATGCACCTTTGGCGCCACGCTCTACAAATGCCATTCTTATGAAGGGTTGTGATGTAATTTGGAGATTTTTCACTGTTGGAAAGCAAAAAGCAGAGTCATAGTACTGAGGAGGCTGGGAGATGACCACCCTCTTTAGAGTCTGCAAGAAACTGAGTGAGAAATGGAGTTCAGGTCTGGCTAGATCTTTCTTCTTCATTCATCACTGCCTATGCCAAGACTGGCTTGACTCCCTTTTCAAGAGTGATGATCAGACACTTCCACACACTAAGTAAGGGCAAGGTACACATATGCTTGCACCTTTTTGAGGGGTTGGGATCTTCAAGTGGGAGACATTCCCAGACACTGCCACGGGGCATAGTTTTAGGATGTTTTCTCCTCCAGAGGACTATGCCAGGCCAGGCTATAGAACCTGAGAGAGGCCCTTATCCTTTCTTCTGCTTTTATCATTAATGTCATGTACCCTCGTGGCACAGTCTGTCTTTTTCACTCAGAGTAAAAATTGTGTTCTTTACTCTTAAGGAGTTCTATTTTGGGATCTGAACAATGGAGACACTATCTGAGTTTCTGGAACAGCCAACACTATGGATTGTGATTTATGGGAGGAGAGGCTGTTAACAGAGCCTTAAATAAGACTCTCTTAGGGACTTTTGCATTGTTGACAGCATCAGATAAGAGAATTTCTTTTAGAAATCATCCACAGGAGGGTCCCATCTCCTGGCTGGATATGAAGGTTTTTTTCCTATTAAAGAGGATAGTAAAGTAGGCTTGAGAACACAAGGCACCTAGTTGAAAATCAGGAGCAAGAAGGCCTTGGCAAAGTTACATTTTTGATGTATAGCAGCAGTATTTGATACTGTGTACCCAACAGAGGTGACAAACCTTGATAAGGCATGGTATAGGGTACGTTATTATTTGCATGTAATGTATACTGATGTGTGGCTTTTGTGAAAAGCTATGGGGAGTTTGACACATATGTGGTGCTGAAGAGATGTGTGTCTGAGTGTCCTAGTTTAAGCCAAGGACAGGATTAATTTTTCACTGCAGCTGAGAGGGGCTGGAGCCTGGAGCTGTATGGTGTGTCTAGGTTGTTTTTCTGTACCACTTACATCATCTATTAGGTCTGGAAATAGCAAGTGGAAGAGGAGTCTCTCTTCTGAGAAGAAGGGGGCATGGCTTTAAGTGGCAGAAAAAGGTGCTGCACAGTGGGTCTGGGGGCAATTTGTTTCTTTTCCAGGGGAGCAAATGAGGAATAGAGTGGTGCAGAGGTCTCAGCTGTGGTCCTGTCACATTGGCTGAGACTCAGGGAGCGTTTTGCATGTGATCACTCTCTTTTATGTATGGTTGTTAGTAGTATTGTTGATGCTATTGTTTATTTTCTGTTCTGTTTGCTGTTTTCAGTAAATTGTTAACCCATAAATTCTGGCCTTTGTGTCACTGAGGGGGCAGGGGAAGGGGAGTGGCTGCATGAGGCTTAATTTCCAGATTAGTTTTTACTGAGTAAAAAGACTGAATATTTATCATAGGGTATTTCCAACTGGATTTGTTGTTTTGAGAGTGAGGAAGTTCAGGGGTGTAGGTGTGGGCTGTTCCACATTAGTAGGTCCTAGTCACCAGCAACCATTCTTTCTTTGTACAATTTACAGCTCTAAGGTCTGGGTTCCTTGTTCTTTTTCTGTCTTAGAAGTCAAGCTCACTGCTGGACTGCATTGTAAAGGTCTCTGTGCTCTTGTTTATGTTTCTGGTAGAAGAACTCACCCAAAGTCTTTGTAACTTTGCAGGGTGCTGCAGACTGTGATGACCATTGTGGCATTGGGATAGTGGTGTCTGTCCCTTGTACCTACCACTTCAAGTTCTTTTGTGGTTCTTTGTTGCTTAAGTTGGTTGTATTTCCTCTGTTGTGTAGGGGCTTATAGATGTCAGGGCAGTAGTTTGCCACTAATGCAACATAGATAAATGTGCTGCTGGAAGGTCAGAGACAGACTATTTGACATAGTTTTTTGACATTTATTTGACATAGTTTCTTTAAAAAGTTTATTGGGAAGGATTACAGTGTTATGTTTGAGACAGGCAAGTCAGAAGCAGATTGTATGCTGAAGGGGGAGTGATGGTGAAATGCAGAATCACAGCTTATTGCTGGACTCCAGAAAACTGATGAAATGAAGTATGAATCCAACCCAAAAGAGCTCTGAGGCAAAGAAAAAGAAGGACTTCCATCTTGTGTAATTGTTTGTTGTCTGCAGAGTAGATTGGGATCAAAAGACAATCAAACAGCCTGTTTTTTGATTCACAGTAACATAGAACAAATTGCCAACCTTTTTTTTTTTTTTTTTTCTATTTAAAAAGTACACACTCTTCCTTTAGTTTCTTCAAAGGAAGAAATATTGCTAAGGAAATTTCTTAGTAGATTGAGTCAATGTTATTTTCTTTTCTCTTGCATGGTCCTAATGGTAATACAGAGAATTTAACAGCACTGTTGATCAGAGACTTAAAGTAGAAGGTCTTTACAAAAATGTCACTGAATGTTGCAAATGGAAACAAAATGGCATTCATTTCATAACAGTTATGGCATTAAAAGACAGTAAGTAAGTTTACTGATGATACTATATTGAGAGGAGCTATTGACACTCTGAAGGGCGGAGAGATCCTGCAGAGACACCTTAACAAATCAGTGGACTGGGCAATCACTAAGTGTATGAAGTTTAACATGGGAAAGTTCCTCATTCTGTACCTGGGATGCGGTAACCCTGGATGTATGGACGGTGTGGGGAATGAGATGCTGGAAAGCAGCGCCACAGAAAGGGACCTAGGGGTCCCAGTCAAAGGCAAGCTGAATTTGAGTCAGCAGTGCCCTGGCATCCAGGAGGGCCAACTCTGTCCTGGGGTGCATCAGGCACAGAATCTCCAGCCAGGTAGGGGACGAGATTGTCCCGCTGTCATTAAATATGAAGTGTAAAATTAATTATTAACATTTAAATGATATTCTAGCTGACAGTAGACAGGGCTTTACTTTTCTCTGTGAATTTAATTTTGTTCGCAGTAGGTAATACTTACTGAGTAAACAATGTCTAGTGAAACTTTCCACATGCATATTTGTAGTAGCCTGCTTAATTTGGATCCCCAGTGATTTAAAAAACAGTAATTTTTTCCATCAACAACCCAAACTGTATGAATCCATAAATCAGTGATTTTTAAAGTTGTGACCATATTTAGATAAAGCAATAGATGAATTAAGACAATTGTATTACTTGACTTCATTAATGATAAAGACGTAAGTTTCATAGGTAATACAACTGAAAATGAGGATCATGCTTAAGCTAACAAATAGCTGAATAATTACATTAAAGAATAGAGTTGTGATAGTGTTTAACATGGAATAGAAGTAATGAGGTTAAGATGACTAAGGATGGTGAGGCACTGTAACAGGTTGCCTGGAGAAACTGTGGATACCCTCTCCCTGGAAGTGTTTTGGGCAGGGTTGGATGGCGCTTTGAGCATCCTGCTCTAGTGGCTGGGAGGTTGGGACTAGATCTTAAAGGTTCCTTTCAACCCAAACCATTCTATGATTTTATGATTAAGTCCTGGCAGTTTTTATATATTAAAAATCAGGGAATGGGTATTAATATCCTGGCCAGATTTCTTTACATATTTAATAGATGGTAATACTGATTTATATTTTACCCAAAAAATAATTTAGGAAGCTTAATATGTGAATATACACTTATAAATCTAGCAAATGAGTTTATGGGGGCACCTATTCACTTTTTACCTAACATCTGTGTACGTTCCAAGTAAAATTACAATTTCTAGAGAGCTATCCATTGCTACTTAGCTGTTTCCTATAAATATTTGTCATATTTAGTCTTTGGAGCCCCAATTGTATTCTCAAAGACAAGAAGTCTTATTTATTTCAGGAGTATACAAACAGAACTGAATCCCAATACAGGGGTTAGGAGATAAATCTGCAAACTGTTCTAAAAGAAGATGAAGAGTGTATCTACTGAATTTGCCAATGTCACTAGTTTAGGAGTGGCTACAAGCACACTGGAATATGAAGTAAAATTCAAAGTCATTCTGAAAAACTGAATTCTTCCCTCAAGGGGTCAAGAAGAAACCTTAACTATCAGGAAAAGACCAAACAGCTTGAAGATGTTTAGCTTAGAGATGAGTAGAGTGGTGAATATGGGCTGACAGTCTTCAACTACTGCAAAGGCTCCTGCCAAGGAGTAATGTATTCTTCTTTTTGATAAGATTGAACAGCAGGAATTAAGACTTTATTAGAAGACTTAAAAATAGGAATTTTTTTTCTAATAAGGATCAGATAGAAAGATGCAACAATGGTGAAGTTATGGGATATCCTGTGTTAATGTGGTTTTAATATTGTAATTTTGAGTGGAGTATTCATTGATGCAAATGGCAATTACTTATTTTCCCCTACTATGATCTGTGATGAAGCGAACAATGAGTAGTGAAATCCTCTCCTACTTGCATTCTCCATACCTCTTTCAGCTTATCTGTCAGCTGTATTGCTGGTTCACTTGGAATTCTTCAGCAAGAAGCTGTGATGAAATACAAGGAAACATTCCTTTCAGCTGATATAATCAATTATATGTAGTATATTTGAAAGCATGCCTGAAGATAAAATGACAAACTAACTTTGAGAATTTTATTGTAACCTCCAGATACTTGGTTTTGGCAGTGAAAATTCTTCTCTTTCAAAACCTGTGAACCTTCAGAGCCATTAATTCCTGAAGGAGTTATACAGACCTCACTGAGCTTTAGGAATTATATTAGACTCTTTTTTTTGTTAAAGTAGTAGGGAAGGTAATGCAGGCTTTCAGATAAGTATGTGGTTTGATTGCCTTGAAAATGTCTGGTGCGATGCATCTATGTGTTTAGTTTTCTTGTTGTCTTGTGTTTATTGAAGGTGCTCAAGGTCGGTTGCTCTAGGGTAAACACCACATGTACTGAATTTCTGTTACTTGCAACTTGCCATCATGAAAATGGCTTTTGTTCAGTGTATGAATATTTTCACCTCAACTTGACATGTTGTCATTTTTACTGCACTCATTTTGTTACCTGTCACAAGCAAGACTTTTCCCACCTCTGGACTCTTCAATATCAATATCTATATCATAGGGAAGAGGATGGCATTCTTTCGGATATTCACCAGAATGTCCATCCTGAACTTCTTAGACTTCTCAGGAACATTCCAACTTCAGGGAATTAAACAAAAAGAAAGAGAAAACCCTGGAAGTTCAGTGAGCCATTAACAAATGTAATAAATTTATTTGCAATGCAAAAATTGTCATACCTTATTGAATCCTAGCCATGTTAGTGTATCCTGCTCATGTACCCTTTCTGAAACAACAAATTTTGGGGGTCACTGTACTTGGAGTTGGAGAGATGTAAGATGTATCTCTAATATGGTGAGATACTTTCTGGCTGTGAAGGTAGTTTGAAAAGCACATGGAAATTGCCAGCTACTGTTAGTAGAGGGAAACTACTACAGCAAGAAATTAATTCAAAAATGCTTCTCCTGAGTATGTCAGAAGTATATTCTCCTGACTTTCAATACTTCTCCCCTATTCTTGGCTTTGTTCCCTCAACCCTTAATATTGTAAACATATTCTTACTAATACCTTGAATTTTAGTGGTGAGGATAAGGTAAAGTGCAAGAGCGTGCCTGGTGGAAATGTATTTTGACTGTGTATCTGTCAATAAAGTGGATCTATCCTAGTGCACTGTTAATGAATTTAGCAAAGACAGACAAATAAAGGAAAAAAGCCACCATTACGCACACATATATTGGAACTAAGTATCAAGAGGGTAAGTGCTAATGCTGTCATAATAAATAACTAAAAATCTAGAAATTATTAGGATTACCAACAAAGAAAGAGTCAGAGGCTTCTTTTTCAAGGCTAGCCTAAAATGCAACTAATAATTCATTGTCTTTCAGTCAAGCACCAGTTTCTAATAGGTCTTTGCCCAGACTTACTGTCTCAGACACATGACAAGAGCCCAAACCTCAGCCTGTGTTTCAGTCTATGGATATGTGGAGCGTTAGCTCTGGCTAAGGGCTATGCATCCAACCTCTCTCTCACTTTCCTCTCTGTGAGATGGGAGGAGAAACTAGGATGAGAAAAAATTATAAACTGAGATAAGACAAAGAGATCATTTAACAATTATTGGCACAGGCAAACCAGGCTTGACTTGGAAAGAATTACTTTAGTGTACTCACAATTAAATAGACTCAGGGAGTGGGAAACAAGTAGACAAATTTTAATGTATTGCATCCCCGTTTTCGCACATTCAACTTCACTCCTTCACTCCCAACACCTCTCATGGCACAGGAGAGGGGGTCTCTACTCATCCCCTCTCATGGCACAAGAGAGGGAGTTGAGGATGAGAATGGGGCTGTATTCTGTACTTGGCAGTTTCTTTCTGCTGCTGCTCCTCATACGTTTCTCCTGCTCCAGGGTGGGTTACTTCAGGAAACAAATCTATTCTACCATTGTCTGTTTCATCAGCTGTGGGAAAATCTCATCTCTGTGATGGAGTATCTCCTCCCTTTTGTTCTTCTCTTACATGCTGTTTCTAGCGTTTTCCTGCCTCTACCTGTCCATGATCTTTTTCCTGTGTATTAAATACACTTTCACAGAGGCACAACCATCTTGTCCTTGCAGTAAGTCTATTGCAGCCGGCTGGAATTCACTGTGTCCAGTACAGAGCAGCTCCAGCCTCTTCTCTCAGAGGCTACCTACCTCTGCAGTACAACTGCTCACCAGTACCAAAACCTTGCTGTTTATGCCTGTTGTAGGATGTAATGGTCTTTTTTTTTGTATGCGTGTATCTGGGTAGCTGACGTGGTGCTCGCCTAGGGCTAGCTTGGCTAGACCTGAGCACTGGGTGATCTTCGCTCACAGCCGGAGGAGAGACAGAAGCTAATCAGATGTGGGAGAACAGGCAAGATCCCTAGCAGGGCTCACCTCGACCACCAGTGAATAAGGCGCACAGGGAGAAGGAAGAGGCGAGGGACTCTTCTTGGAAGAACAGAAGCAGGTTTATTGGCAGCAGGGAGAAGGGCCAAGAAGAGCACAGAAAAGCCTCTGGCAGGGGGTTTTATACCCTGACAGCTAGGGTGGAGCAGACATCTGGTAACCAATAACATAACAGTCAAGGGGTGGTACAGAGGCGGAGAACAGCACATCATAACCAATGGGGAGGGAGGTAGGTGGGGAGGGTGAAAGTGGGCCAATCCAAACTGGTTGCATGAGAAAAGAGAGAAGAGTGTGGAGGTCATTGCCTGCAAGCAGGATGGCATGTCTTTCCCACTGTGGCCAACAACTTTTCCTGCCAAGAAATCTCGGGGCAGCCATGTTGGGGTGGGCGGCCATTTTATGGTTCCTGGGTCCCTGAAGGGTCAAACCATTGGACCTTTTGCCTGATAGGGTCCAGTACACCCTGGTGGGAACCGTGGCTCACTGCAACAGGTAATGAAAATTACACATGTAATGAAAATTGACATTTTTCTTAAGATATACTTCAGCCTTTAGTACTGAATATAACTAAGGATTTTAGAGTAACCAACCTATCACACCAGAATGAATCTTCACTTTTCTGTTCCACTTCTTATTTGTGCAGCTGGCCAAGTACAAGCTGTTCTCCCACAGTGTGCAAGTCTCCCAAGGATATTCTCACCTGCTTCTTAGAAAACCATCACTACGAAACTGCCTGGTGATTTCTCAGGCAATGCAAGACTGCCTATCTCTCATACTGGAAAAATCAAAGGTATGGATGGAAACAGTTTCTTGATTAGCTAACCTCCTTGTGCTTAGCTTCTGCTCTTGGACTGTGTGTTAACCACTTCTGCAATGCTAAAACTGGTTTGTAGACATCTGTCCTTATGTTGTTACTGCTAAGAAAAAAAAAAGGTAAAAATGCTTTTGCTCAGTTCTTGAAGTTGCATCACCACCTTTTTCTCCTGAACCTTAACATACTGTAAGCGTAGCACCCTGCATCAATCTATGTCAGATCAATCAATGATCAGTTCAAATAAAAGTTGTCAAAGCCTCTGACACATGGTTTGCTTTTTCATGTGTTCAGTTCTTGGTGGAAAATGGTACCATGTGGTGTCCAGGAGCCATATGAACTACTGAGCCTTATGCCATATTTTTTCCTCCTTATGAAAGAAAATGCTTCTTTTCTACCTGTAAGTACTGTAAACTGCATTCCTGTAATGATAACAGAAAACATCCCTTCAGAGAAGGATTTTGAAATATTTCTGTTAAAAAAGACTTATGCTTTATATGCTCTGAGTGAAGAATGTTGGGTAGTATCTAACAACTTGCAGTATCTTTAAAATCTGCCTATTTTCTTCTTTTCTTCCTTTTTTTCCCAACAGAACTACAATAAAACATATATGTGAACTGAGTATAAAAAGTGCAGAATTTGACCTCAGGTAAATTGGCCTAGCACAATGGAGGTATATTTGAATGTCATTTTTTTCAGGAATGACTAATCAAAAAGACATTAAACTTAGAAGGGTTTTGAAAAGAATATATAATATGGTAATCAATACCAATGTAGTTGCAAGGATATGGAATGGTAAGTGAGGCTGGACTGAGAATTCTGGATTCAGTCTTTTTGTGCTGCTCAAAGATGGAAACAGAAGCATATCACACCTGTGAGTTTTACCGTTATTGCCCATTCAGTGTTTGAAAGCAATGGAGTGATACTCAGATTTATAGGTGATGATGTTTCAATTCATTTGAAGATGTGGTGGATGGAAAGGACAGAGGGAGTGAGAACAAGACAGCAAACATTATGTCATTCTTAACCAAAGGACTTAGGCTGTCTCTGTCTTGTTATTACCTTGCCATTACCTGGGTCATGGTTGGTTTTCTGCAAATACTAGCTGCTGGAGTTAGTCATTAAGCTTGACAGTGGTACCCATGCTAAACAAGGAGCTTAGACATTTTGGAATTCTAATTTTGTCAGCTGAAGTGAATTAAAAATTGTGTTGGAGAGTAGAGTGGCTATTCTTAATACTATGCTGCATCACAAATTCCCACATAATGGATGATTTATTAGGTACACAGCCCTCTGTAAAGAGACATTATCTAATGGCACAAAATTCTACAATAGCTATATTTTTCCACCACTTGCTTAACTGATAATAATTTGGTGATTTAAAATTGTATTAATGTATGCTGCCATGTTAATTGGATGCTGCTGATAAGGCCAAGAAACTATCAATATATATTGAAGACTGACTGTAAGTAAACTAATAATGGAACTGGATTTCTCGTTTAGTGAGGAAAACCAGTAAGTTCTTTCGACTGACTTAAAGGTACAATCAACCTGTTGCTGAACATTTTTGAATTGAGCTAATTGGTGCAAAATAGACCGATCACAAATGCTGCAAATGTGGGAGATGGAATGATTCGTGTACAATGTGTTGTCATCGAAAAATGTTATTTCCTAAAATATTGGCTGAACTGTACAGCATGTTAATTTCTAAAAAGCTGCTATGGAAATAAATAACTGTATTAGGATAAGTCATTAACACCAGACCCTCCCAGTGGAGTTTAATGTATAGAATGTGAGGATTCATCCAGTTTTTAGAAAACTACTAACCTTATTATAATCCGCTTGAATAAGGACAATATTTTCATTAACTGTTGCAGTATCTTTACAGAGCCACTAATACCATTGAATATACACAGCAATTCAATGCAGTAACATTAAGTTATTGTGCCACAGTGGTGAAAGAAAACAGTTATAGGTATTTCGTTTACTCCATTTTCCCAAAATTCTGTATATGGGTTGCATGCCCATTCAGGAAAAATGCCTCAAAAGGTAATATATGAAGATGGTAAAAGGAAAAAAGCAGAAAAAAGACTTAGCCTCTCAGTCTTCAGTGTCCTCATTCTTTGAGTCCTTATCAGCTTCTTATTACAGATACTTAGCTTTAAAGTGGAAGCCTGATCACCAAAAGACATGACATGCTTTTTATTGTGAAATAGTCTATGCAGTTTAGCCACTGGAACACTGAACTGGGAACTTTGCATTCATTAAGTGTTGCGGCAGTTGTGGCTGCTGCTGGAGTGGTTGGAGAGCCACAAGGCCCAACCTTGAACTTGTGGTGGGCTAGCTCAGAGGTTTAACATCTCCCTCTAGCTTACTGTGAGGTCCCACAAACCTTTGTTTCCCCATGTAGATCAGTGGTTTCTGGTTGGCCTGTTGGCACTCCACCCCATTTTATGGATGTTTTAATATGTAAGTTCCTTGTTTAATATGTATAAGTTCTAGAATGTTCCCTGTTCCTCGATGCCCCATTGGTCCCATTCTCCTTTGTCCCTCCCCCCTCCCATCCCATTGGTTTATGTGCCCTCTCTGCTCCTGGGCCCTCTCCTGATTGGTTGTTCATCCCCCTATAAAATGTTCATCCCCTGGACCCTGTGCTATCCTGGTCTTTCATCCCTGGACCCTTCTGGGCATAAACTGTTGCTGCCTGTTCTGAGCTTCCCCTCCCCTTCCCAAAGACACTTCCTCCTGCCATGTGCTCCAAGTCCCTTTGTTCTAAGCACGGGCAAAACCAAATGTAACTCAAACTCTTTAGCAGTGTCTGATTGGCCAGTCACCCCGGGTCCGCCCCCAGTCCGCCCCTTTCCCCTTCTCTGAATAAAAGGGACGATCGAGGGAGGCGCCGCCCTCTCTCATCTCAGCTATCCTTCTGTGAACGTCTTTTGTTGTCTGTCTCATTTTGAAAGCTTCTAACTGCAGGAAATTGAGCAGGGAGCTATATTTCTCCCTCTTTGCTTCTGCTGATGGTATTTGCTTTGCAGCTGATACAGGTACTGATTTTAGAGCTACTAAAGTGCTAGGTTGCCCGTGCTACCTCTCTAGGCTGCTCGAGGCTTTCTAAGGCATTAAAGCACTAGCCTAGCTGGTAAAAATCTGAAAGATACCTTCCACAATAAACCTGTGGATAACTATATGAAAGAACCCTCTCAGCTCCTTCATCCGCGGTCAACGACTTTGGGGTGCCTGTGTGTGTGATGTGCTCTTAACCACACCGGTAGTTGTGGGGGTTTGCATGGCAGCTCCAGAGCCCCTCCTGGGTGCCTCCAACGAGGATCGGCCTCTCCGAGAGTGCCGGATCCCTCAAGGACGCTCGGGGAAGACGCAGCACTGATTCCCTTACTGACACAGCAGGCTGCGTCAATTAAGCATTAGATTCTATCAGCTAAAAATCAGCTGATTGTTAGGTGCAGGTATATTTTATTGTCTATGTTTTCTGTGAATATGTTTCTTATTTAGCTGTTGGAGCTCCAGAGAAATGGAATTGTTTCATCTGAGAGAACCTCCATCTAGATTAACAGGAAAATTTCTGTTAACATGGCTTTGCATCATAGAGCTTTGCTTTTGAAGGAGTTTTTGCTTTTCTGCTCTGCTTTCTAAAGCATTTTAAAAAACGACAGAAGTGGCCCTAATGAAGAGATATTAGAGGTGAATTGTATTTAGGATTTCTGGGAATCTTGTTTCTTATTTCATGGCTGTTTTGAGTGGCTCTCAACAGCTAATGGCATTGTTGGAGAATTTGTCCAAGGACATTTAGAATGATTTGCAGTGTGGTTTATTGTGACATTAATAGGAAGTTAACAGAAAGTTTATTATTTATATCTGCTTAATTCTACTTATGCTATTAAAGTGGGACCCCTCACACATTTGCACTTTCACTGGTTTTGCTGGCAAGGAAATTGTGTTGCATAGCTTTTGGCTGGTGTATAGCTGTTGATCCATGGACTGAGGTAACACTAGGCTAATGTGGCACTAACTTGAAAAAGAATTACCAGTCTTTGTACCAATAATGTTAAATATAAATAAAAATGACTGAAGAGAATTTCATTGCTACTGATATTAACAATGAAGATCAAGACTAGAAATACTCCTTCCTGAGAATTATGGCTTTTACTCTGTCAAATAGAGACCAATAGTGAACTGACTAACCTGAAATTGTGTGTGCATATGTGATATCACAGTTATGGTTTCTGTATTGAATGCATTTGAAGTAGAATCAACTTTCAAGAATGATCCATTTTTCTCTCTTCATACACTTTTGGTCTCAGAGAATTTTATTGTGTAAAAACTGACACACCTTACTGCACATCTGACACCACCTTGCTGAGATGAAAACACAAGCTTTACTTCTAGAATGTATATTTTAAATGCCAGTTCTCTAATTCGTCTCTTCCCTCCATCCACTGGTTTAAAAATAACCTTCTGTGACTTCTTATTTCAAAGGTGAAAATAGTGATGGAGAGTCAATTCTTGCTGTGATATTTTTATCCTTCAAAATTGTCAGTCTCAACAGAAAAAACTTTTCCTGGTATTACTTTTAAACATGTAGACTGGAAAACCTTGAAAAAATGATCTCATAGAGCTTTTCTCATCTTTAGGCTTTCAGAATTTCACTAGGAAATATTTTCTTGTAATTAAATCCTTCACTCCTGATGCTCTCTAGTTACAGCAGTTAGCTTATTTCCAAGTCTTTCCTTATGCTCAAGTTTGCCACCTTCAGATGTATTACAGATAATTGATTCATTTAGATTCAGTAGTACCAGCCCTTCTGGACCTGGTCTGGGAGAGATATTTGCAGAAATTTTGAACTGTGATCTGTGTTGCAAATTTTACATACTCTGATACTTAAATTGAACAAATGAGTTGGAAGAAGTGCCCTCCTTTCCACTTCCATAATTTTTTTAGGTAAATGGTCTGAAATATATCAGAGAAGAACTAGACACAGTCAGCACAATGGGAAAAAGTCTTAATCCGTCAGGAGTGGCATACATTTGCAGATCTTGGCAAGCAATGACTAATTTATATACGTCTGTTTTTATTTGAAGGACCTTTCAAAATAAAAATCTTAAGAAGACATTTGTAGACACCTGCTACATGAGCATCACTGGTTTTTACTGTGATCTAGTGTTTACTGTGATCTTCTATGTGTTTACAGCTTTAAGCAAAAGGATGTTTTGGCAATTTGATTTTCTGCACAATAGGCAGACAATGAAAAACACAAAGCTGGCATATTGTGGTAGGAATGCTCAATGTCATGAAAGCTATTGACTTTTCCCACCTGGCTTGCAGGTTTTTGGAAAGAAATAACATATGTGCCATATTGTAAAATGCGGACTTAAGGAGCACACAGGCATTATGTTGTACCTAATATAAAAATAGATGTAATGACAAGCTATTTAAGAACACATCATAAGGTTTTGTTTGTTAGTAACTGATTTGCCTTTGGCAATGTTATGAGGAAGAATGTCGACATTTAATTTCCAGTCCAAGAACAAATAGAAAATGTTCTTAATGTGCACTTGTGTTTAGTTTAAATAACGTCAATATTTTTGTTTAAAGAAAATGTTGGCATTTTTTGGTTTTGATTTTTCTTTTCCTTTATGGATTTTGCTAAAGAATTTAGCGTTCTTTATTTGACTTTGACTTTCTGAAGACTTCTGTAGAAGTATTTCTTTCAGATCTCACTTGCACAGTTGCAGAAATGTTCTGCAAAATATAAGAAAACAATAGAAAAGAGAGAATAAAAAATGAAACCCTTCATTAAAGTTCTAATGAAATTAGTTAAGGACCTTATATAACCTTGAAGGAATATGGAATTAAGCTGTAATTCCACAAAGTCTTAAGAACATGAATAATATCACAGGTCATCCAAATTATTACAAATTTGATTGTTTATCATGGAAATTCCATGGAGAATAAACCCAATCTGTTCTGCTTTTGATGATGAAACACAGAGGAGGAAAAATGGTGTTCAGGATAGGTCACTGGGCCAGTAGCCAGAAGGTAATCTTTCTCTCCTTTGATTTGAACTTTATTTAGAATCTGGAAAATGTATGTTGCTTAAACAATAAAAAACCACCAACAGGTCAAGTTGCCATTTTTTTTCATTTGCCAGCTCTTATGAACTAAGCAAGCGCATCAGTGGCACTGCTTTCTGTAGAAATGTTCCAGAATGTTGTCATGAATCCACCAGAATCTTTATTTTTGTAAATCCTGAGAGAAAGGTTGTATGTACCTTGTATCAAGGAATATATGTTCTGAAGCTTCTTATTAGCAGTCACTGACTGTGAGCTATCAAAACTCCGAGGATATAACAATTCACAATCTCTGCTTCCTCTTTACTATGTCATGTAAATAAATTATGTAATGTCAAACTACTGCATGTCCAGTGAGGTACAGGTCACTCTTCCCTGATGAAGTGGGAATGATGTGAAGCCATTTACAGAGGTAATAGAACTCTGCTATTATCTTCCTGATCCGAAGGTAAATTTTTGTTACATTTCATGTTAGCCATGTGAGGTGTTGTAGTGCTAGATTTAGCTTAGCAGGCTGTAGCTTCCTGAGAGCTCAGCAGAGATGCTTAGGGAAGTGTGATTCTGGCTGCCCTCCCATAGTCAATTTCGGACGGCCTCGCGATCTTGCTCTGACAGCTAGCAGCACTACAACCAGTGATGGCAAAGGAGTCAAGAAGGGTCTCCCATAGGGGTTTGAGATTACTTTAATCACATCTTGTCCCCGCAATCCCCAGAGGCAGAGAGACCAGGTGGTCCAGGCGTGGGGGGGTTTTGTCAGGGGCTTGGGGTGGTCCCTGGGCGGAGTTGGGGTACAGGAACCAATAGGGAGAACTTGAGGGAGTGGCCAGGACTAGGGGCAAGGAAAAGTGGGGGAGCAATAGGAAAAGCAATGGGTGAACAGATCGCCACAGTGAGGTGCTTGTATTCTGTCTAAATGCTGTTCAGCAGACATGTTTTTATATGCAGCCACTGTCCTTCATTCTGGCCTCTGCTACATAAAAATGTGAGGTCCCTGCAGAATCTGAGTGAGAGGGGCTGGCATAAAAATCTGAACAAATACAATATGCATTGCCCCAGCAAAATGTCTAAGCCTATGTCCCGATCTGCTTAGCCTGTCTATAAGCAGTCAAGCAGCTCTTCTCATAAAGGCAATTCCTAAGCACATTTTTGGTATACAATTAAAACACTTTGTAACAGTAATGTAATTCAAAATGTATCATCTGGAGCAATAGAGCTAAAAAAATTACTGTATTCATAACTTAAATTGACATTTTGAAAGGTTAACACAAGAGCTGCTTTGCTGCCTGTGATCAATAGAAAAAAGATTTCAAGTAATTAAAATCTCTGATGTGGACATTCCTTATTTGGTGCCTGTCAGAAAAGACAAAACAGAGTTGCATTAGACAGGAGATAAATATAGATAAAACAAGCCCTGCTCCTAGAAGTTCTTATCTGCAAGAGGAATTATTGGTGCACAAGTCTTTCCTGGTAAAGGAATTAAGAACAAAGTAGTGCTGTGAATTCACAAGTTGGTAAGGGAAGAGAAAAACAGGATATAGGACACTATTTTGACATGAACAGTAGATGAGAAAAAGCTGTTAGGTAGTACTAGATGTTGTACATGTACATACATACATACATCAGTTGTATGTATACAAAAATATTCTACATGTGCATAGATTTGTGTTATTTATGCTTATAGAAATAGTTGCTTATAGATTCTTAAATGTCCTCTTTATAAAATGAAAGGAAAAAAGGAGCTTTTAAACAAAACCGTTCAGTTTTTTGTCAATTTGTTAGAAAGATACACTTTCTTATAAGGTCTGTTTGTTACTGATAAACGGTGATAAACATTTTGTTATTGATACCCAAAATATGACAGGACAATAACCTGGGTATGGATTTTTCTGTAAAAAAATATTTTATGTAATTAGTAGAAGGGAGTAGTCTCATTAAAAGGTTAAGGAGTGTCATTGATGTGGCTCTAGAAAAATGAGCAAGGAGGGTTGTTGTTTCAGGAGGGATACAGGCTCCTTAGGAATGAGATGAGGAAATTGAGAATGATTTGCGCTGTATGTGAGAGAGCAGTTGGAGTGCATAGAGCTGGGTCCAGGAATGGGTAAGGAGCCAGTTGGGAGCTTGTGGCTGGATGAAGGTCAGCAGGTAGACCAGCGTGGTTGCTGCTGCAGTGGGTATCTGCTACAGATCTCCTTAGCAGGAAGAAGTAGTAGCTGAGGCCTTCTTCAGATGACTGGAAGAAGCATCACATTTACAGGCCCTGGTCATTGTGGGGGACTTCAACCACCCTGATATCTTTTGGAGGGACAAAACAAAAGGGTTCAATCGGTCTTGGAGATTTTCTAGAGCATGTGGATGATGAGTGATTGAGGAGCCAAGAAGGCAGGGTGCTCTGCTGGTCCTGCTACTTATTAGCAAGGAAGAACTAGTCATGGATGTGAAACTCAGGGGCAGCCTTGGCTACAAGGACCATAAGGTTGTGGGTTCATGATCTTAAAAGGGGAAGAAAGGCACAAAGCCAAACAACAGCTCTGTGTTTGTCTCTTCAGGGATATGCCTGGAAGAATCCCATGGGATACATCCTTGGAGAGGATAAGTCCAGAAGAGCTACAGGCCAGTCCTGCACCTCCAGTCCTTGAGAAGGTGATGAAGAAAATTTCTTAAACCATTTGCATGGTGATAATACTAAGTGGAAGCAAAGATATAGTGCTGTGAGGAACCTCTCAATATGATTAGTATGATTTATTTCCCCATCACCCCCATCAGAGCCTTACAGGCAGTGTCCTTACCAATTTTAATTTGGATGCTCTAGGATCCTTTCTAGAATATTCTGGAGAACATGGTAGCACTGCTTGATTAAAACCTAAAATGACCCTGTTAACCTTTGTCATCCCTGCTGCATAGCAGCTGCTCATTCATAGGTCAAGGGGAAAATGCTTTGTGTCCTCAATAGTAAACCTGTATAGTATCCTTCTTTTTATGTTTTCTCCAGTCTTTCTATATGGTGTATATGTGAACATATTGCAAAACTTCTTCAGCTATTTTCTTGTCTGCTCTGTACTTCTGGCAAGCAACATATTTTCTTCCCCTGTATAAGGACTAGAACATTTTTGCATTTGGGGAACATGGTGGGGAGAATTGAGGTTTTTAATATGATTCATATTAACCTAAGATAAATGTGACTCTGAAGATGTAGCTCTGACTCAGTTGTGACAAGTCCCTCTACTTTCTCATGCTTTTCTGGTAGAGAAATTAACAATGACAGTAGGTGTGACTACACTGTGATTTATGGTATTTATTGCTATTTGTGGAAAGAGGGTTAAAATGGAAACTTTGACCCTTTTGACTTGACTATGTTCTTATTGTTGTCACAGGTGCTTCAGAGAGATGGTAAAAGAATGGAGAGTGACAAAAAATAATGCATGTGATATGTTCTTGAACCCTTGACTTTCAGCAGCTGCATTTAAAAGCTGTCATTCCATTTTGCTGCTATGTCTGTGGTCCTCTCCACTGTATGTGCAAACACAATCTGATTAGTATTTTTTATAAGCTAGTCTTGCCTGCTTTTATTAGAGGCATCACCTTCAGATGTGGGGCCACCACAGCCATTAAGAATATTTAGCTATTATTTGTAATAAATGTCAGTGGGGCTGAATTGAAGCCAGCAGGAAATGTTCAGGGCAGAAAACACCCTGACATTCATTCATGCAAATTTGTACCACTAGTAGAATTAATCATAAAGAGGAAGGGTAGAACATACATTGCACTTATATTACTGTTTTGACCAATTGTGATTCATCATGAAAATAAGGGCTATAATGGGTAAACAGCAGCCTAGGGACAAAGAGCAATATTCAGAGTATAATTAGGTTGAGTACCACTACCAAGACAAGATATTTAAAGACTCTTTTTAAGTTACAATGGGTCAATGTAAAAGAACTGCAGCTCATCAAATTTTATCAGATTTAAATCTCAAATTTCAATCAGATTAAAAAAAATATTCCAGTGACTTTTTGTAGTTTTATCTTTTCTGTTTCTTTTCACAATGTGAAAAGATCTGTTTTTAATACTATTTTGCTAGGAAGTTTTTGAAGGTAAAATACATAAAACCTTTTTATCTTCAATATTGTATACTCTAGGAAACCCTATTCAGAATATAAGATGGGAATTCTTGTATTTTGATGGGAACAGGTTTCTTCGACAGGTGTCTTACTGCAGCATGGAAACGTTTTGCTAGATTGTGGGTGGAGATCACCACAAGATTTACCTTGAAAAAAACCCAGGAGGTGTCAGTAAAGTTCAAGGTCCAGAAGTTGCTGGGAGGCCAAATGACCTTTCACTGAGTTTGAATCTGTAGCCTGCAGAGCTGACAGGAACAGAAATTGCTTCAGGAACTAATGCAGTTCTTGGTGCTCGAGGCATGAGCTCCGGCGTGCCCCAGGCCGGAGTCCAGCTGCGTTACTTCTGCGTGTCCCTGAAGCGACTTCGGCATCAGGAAAAGAGCTGCTGGCTGAGCTAGCTTGCTGGCTTCTTGGCAGAGGGAACACGGCAGGAGCCGATGGTATCAGCTCACATTAGCTCGGAGACAAAGGAAGAGAGGCTGTTCAGGTCTGGCTTCTAACAGGTTTATTGTTTGAAGTTTCACAACCTGAACAAGCTCGGAGGGATGAAATCCGGTGGGAAGGTATGCGATGGGATCATCCCCTGAGCCTTGTCCTCAGTTTTATAGGCAATTTGAAAACCGCGGTGAAAGGGGAAAACAACCAATGAGTTACAAGCCAGGGGGAGGATACAATTTAACAAGAACCACTGGGGGAAACCGAGAGGTCGGAGTTTATAACAGAGAACCAGTGAACAACCGAGTAACAGAATTTTCCCGAACCGGGGGAGGCGGCTTGTACCCGGGCACCGCCCGGTGGGGTGCAGGCTTCTCAGCAGCCCATCGACCCACCCTCTGAGTCTGCCTGTTAAGGAAACTCGATCCAGGGGATGGGCTGGGATTGATTGGCATCATGCTGCCCCAGCCACGCAGCGGGCTGGGTCACACCAACAAGGAACCCAGCTCTTTCTTAGACTCATGCAGACTAGGAATTCAATTCTGGTGACTAGTGAATTCAGCTCTTAAAATTTTGCTCATGAGAAATATAAATAAAGTGCTCCCTTCTCCAGTACTATGCTTTGCAAATTCAGATAAACAAGCTTAATTGCAAATATGTTAAATACTTAGCATTGTAAAAGTGCAAGAGAATATGTATTTTTAGCAATTGTATTCCTTTGCACTCCTATAAAATTAAATGAAAACTCTTAGATCTAGGTATTGCTAGATCAGGATCTGGTAGACAGCCTATGGTATTTAATAGAAGTAAAAAAACCATTTAAGCCTATTTAAATGTATCCTTGTACAATATTTGTGGGAAATTACACACTTGAATAATCTCTGGAAAAGATATAATTACTGTTTTCTTGTATAAGATGTAGTCCTTTGCATCAAGCCCTGAGGAAGATTATAATGTGAATCTGTAAGGCATAAAACTCAGAAAAAATTAATATTGTATTTTATTATTTCTGAAAATGTGAAAAACCAGGGGATGAAAACATACACTCTTTATCTCCTTATATTATCTTGATGTAAAAAGAAAACTCTTAAATTTGTTCTTGAAGAGATTAAAAAATAAGTCAGCTGACTAGAGCTGACATGAAAATGTTAAGGGAATTTAGAGACAATAACTATTCTCACATTTCTTCAGTTATAGGATTTAAACAATGAGTCAGAGAGAGCATGAAGCTGAAGTATGATTATAAAATTAAAATAAAAGGATTTCATATGGTGTTCTCAGAGCCAAATACAATTTCTCAGAGTACTGAATTTCCTGAAGTGCCAAGAAATTAAATGCAAACCAAATATTCCTAACCAATTTTCCATTCTCACTGTTTATCATTATTATGTAGGGTATTGTCTTGCAGACTGGGGGAATATGTAAAGAAAAACACCTAAGTGCCAGAAGGAGGCAGTGTTAATTGTTTCTTCAGGGTTCTGCTTTCAGGTGCTGAAGCTGGGCAAAAGACCTGATTTGATCAAGGGGAAACAAATGCTTCCTGTAAAATGAAATATAGCTTCACTTCATGTGATTGATTAATTCACATAGTTTAGCTCATACTGCTCTGTTATCATGTTATGCTCACTGAAAAAAAAAAAAATCTCAATTAGAAGTCACTGTTCTTTTTTTAGGGCAAAATGTTATCATTTTGCCTTCCATGCTGTAGTTCTTAACTGATTTAAGTTAATTACTACTGTGCATTAGTGTAAGGCATTTCTGGTGGTCTGAAATATTCTGTTTAGAGGATGCAGGTATCACTCATCATAAAATATCTTGTGAATGTTTTTCATCCCAGTAACATTGAGTCATAAATGGCAAGGAGGCAGAAATGACTTAGCAAAGAAATTAGTCAGCACTTAGCTAAGCACAGGTGGTACCATCTACAAACCCAGTTTTCCATTTAAATTAGGCACTGGCAGTAATGAGGAGCCAATTCTTGAATAAACTAAAACCAAATTTTGATGTGTCCTAGCTGTATGCATAAAAATGTGGATATATTTATTTTTTTAAAACTTCCGTTTTGCCTCCTGTTTCAGTAACAGTGCTTTATACACCAGTCAAAAGCTGCCAGTGTTATCAAAGAAGTGAACCACAAATAACTCATTCCAAACACTCCCAAAAATCATGAGTGGAGTTGGTTGCCTGAAACAGTGCAATTGATTTAGAAATTGTAAACCCAAAAAATGTTTTCTTGCTGGTTATGTTTTTATTATTGTTATTTATTAGCTTTTCGTGGAAAACCTGAGAAACAGAAGAAAAATCCGATTTAAAATAAATAAATATTAAGCTGAGATTGTTGTTGTACAGTTCCAATAGACTAATTTATAGAAAAAGCTTAGTATGGCATCTCCAAGAATTCTGTCAGTACCTAATTTCACTAGTGTAATTGGCTCATATTCACTGTATAATGTGAGGATCCCATCTCTCCTGCAATTAAAAAACCTCCACAAACCCCATATTAACCTATGTGTTTCTGGCTTATTTCCCTGAAAATGTAGCTTTGTGTCTAATAGTATAAAGGCGAAATAAATACATAACAATTTTCCCATGACTTCTTGTGCAATGGTAAGAGAAATGCATTTCTTATCCTATAACTGAGTGCTACTTTGTAAAGGAGCCTCTGGTGTATGAGAAGGCCAGGTGACAGATCAGTGTCCCTCAGAACATTCTTGCTCCAGAGCACTAGAAGACAAGATAAAGCTTAAAATTTTAATAAAATTTTGTATACCCTGGACTGGATGAAGTAAGATCAAATAAATACATGTGGTACAGTATAAAGTGACTGAGCAATAGAGCCCTAGCAAGGAAACAGAACATGCTTAATCATTTTAGTTCATATTTCATTGCTTCAAGGTTACGTACTGCCTTGGTAAGGAAATGCTTAATCTTCCTATTTTGCTTAATATTACTAAACAGAATGAATATTTTAATTCAGATCTTCCTTGTGATTGTTTTTAGAAACTAAAATTTCCATAAAGTCATAGAATAACTGCAATTAACTAATATAAGAAACAGTCTCTTCTGAGATGGCTTGTGGTCTGATATTGGTGGTAAATTCTTCCACTGAATTTATTATGCAACTGTGGCCCACAAAAAAATTAAAAAGTATTAAACAGCTGATAGGGAAAATATATGGCTTCCAGTTTAACAACAGTGGTGCTGTCAGTCTTCAAAATCCAGAGAGTACCCATTGTTACTTGGTCAAAATTATTTTCTGTGTATTTCACTCTGCATTTGTTTAAAGATATAATAGTCTACCTTCAGTATTAAACAATTTATAGGTTTGTGATTATGTTGCCTCTCTATGATGACCTCAGTCAAAGATAGAAGTTATTATTTTCTAATATGGCTAATTAACAATTAATAAACCTAAATGTAAAAAATAATTGTAAAAGTAATGCTCTTTCTGTGTACCAGAAAGTGAAGAAAATAACAATCCTGTAACTGTAACCTAAAAATAGATTTAACATCTATTTTTTCCAGAAAATTTGTGTGTAAACACACAAGTTTGTATGTAAACTTACAAACTTTTGAGTGCTTGTTGGGAGCTATAAGAAGATTAAAAATGGAAATGTGAACTACACTCATAGAATTGCATAATTTTAGGGTATATCTCTCTCTAACCCTTTTATAGTGAAATCCTAAAAATAGCTGAGGCCATTTTAAATGTTTTGGGTTATTTCTTTAAAATTACATATGTTAGTATTGTATGAGAGTCCTTCAATGAATAGAACGGTGGAAAGGTTTGTAGATTTGTGGTGCAGAGGATGATATACTTCTCAATTGCTTAATACTGACTCAAGTACTCTAGCTTAGAATTTCAGGGTGCTTTCTACCTCTTAGCTGAGTAATAAAACTCTGTTCATGATAACTATTGTCCATTTCACGGTACATTTTGCAAGAACAGGTGTATGCATTCTATTGTCCTTGGTTAGATTCCAACTGCAATAATTACATTATGCCTTTTCAAAGTTACTATTGAAATATCAAGTATAACCTTCCTTTCTTTTCCTGAAGTGGAATCAAAATTGTAATTGCTTGGTTTTTTTAGTGTTGCACAGTGTCTGCTTGGGGGAAGGAGAATATGTACTTTCAAAATCTTTTTGACATGTCAGTGTATTGAATCAAAGTAAGATCGACAGTAAGGCTGAGCATATCTGATGCTGTTGTGTTGTGAACCTGAATATCTTACAGAACATGGGCATCTGTTTCAGTTAAAAGAAGTCTATGAGTGGAAATGCTAGCTTTTGCTGTAAGAGTAAAAATTACATGGAGGATGCTGGAAATAATCCACAGAGCAGTGACATGACATGGAGAACACATCCTTCTGATATGTGACTACTTCAGACCAGGTCTGCCTTTGGGGGCATACTCTGGGCAAGAAATATGATGCTGAGATTTGGCCTTCAGTCTGACACTGGACTGTTCTTGTAAAGCCATCATTTTACAAGCCTAGAGAAATAACTGCCTGAAGAATAGGTGAATCCCTCCCATTTACATACAACTAGTAATGTTTTTTTCCTAAGGCTTTTAAGAAAACTTTGCTCCATATCACCTGATGAAATTTAACTTTTCTGTGCTTTACAGATCTTTTATAGTCCTATGCTGGGTTACTACAGTGTATTTATTTTACCTGTGAAGCTTGTGTGTTTGTCATACACATTTCCAAAAATGTCCTTTTTATTAGTTCCTGTGCAGATGAAGGGGATGCTAAAATGGGTATGTGGGCATGATAAGATTCCAAACAAGTTGATCCATTGATGTACACTAGCACAGAAAAACTACCTGGGTGAGCACATGTATGCTGTTGTTAATCCTAGTGTTTGCTTCAGCATAAAATGATGGATATATTCATGATTTGAAATACAATGTGATACAGAGACATCCAAGGTACAAAATCAGTTTGCTGCATCACACAGCATAACATTAGACAGAGATAAAATTTTGAATCTCAAAGGTGTTTTCTTGTAGGATTTTAAGCTTTCCTGTATAGGAACAAATGTGTTAATATATAAGCAGTCTAGCATCAATAACGTTAAATTATTCAACTGTTCTTATCAGAGCATGCATTTCATATATTTTTGTGGGGTTATTTTTATCTTTCTGATGTTTTCTAAATGCTACTAAGCTCTTGAAATGTGCAAGTGTCTCTGATCATACTCTGAATATTCTGATTCTTTCTCATGCACAACTGATGAACAGCTGATGGAGAATAGCAGTCGAAGAGGTTTTTTTGAAACATATTTTTCATACTGATTTATCAATCCTTTTAAGGTGAGTAAAGTCTTATGAGGGTTTTGGAATTTTTAACAATCATTTTAGTGCTTCAGCAAGTTTTGGTACTTGTGGTTTTATGTGCTTGAATGCTCAGCTACCTGGGAACTAAAATATCATATTGCTATAATCATAATAATTCAAGGAGGTAGAGTCTGGGACTACCTGTAACTGCAGTAGGTGAAACCTTGTTGGTTGTCAGGGGTTTTAAGTATTTCTATAGTTTTTAAATTCTGCAGTGAACTTGCTTTCCCATAATCTGCTGATGAACATTCTATCTGGCAACTTAACATGCCTTGCAGTCTGGTACCTGTACCTCGGCTGGTACCACCCTGAAACAGGATTTTTAAAAGCCTTTTGCACAACATTCTGTTTTGTAAGTTAAGTGTGAATGAAGGGTGATGAAGATTTAAACATAGGAAGCAAAGTGAATTGTATGTCACAGTCCTACCCTTATGAACTCCCTTTACAATTAAGGTATTATAAAATAGCTGCAAACAGTCAAACCCCTCTGAAATAAATTATTAAATATTAAATAGTGGACTAATATGCCACACTGAAGACTCAGTATCTTAGAGGCTGTTCTCAGTCCCCAGGAAGGTAGAAGGGAAGTCTTGATGGGAAAAGAAACCACTGCACTTAGATTTCAAACCAAGACTGACAAAACTTTTATGGTTTTTAGGCAGGCAGCTATCTCTGAAGAGAATATAAAAAGGGACCAAAAGAATCAATAAACCCCCAATGGCTACTTATCTTGTAAAAATGTGCAAGTATTCTGGTTTTGGGGTTTTTTTAACATATGTAGCTTAATAGAAATTAGGATTTTTGTTTGTATTTCCTTACTGTGATGAAATTTGCTGCACTGCTTACTCTCTGAAAGTCATGAAATTATGAGGTAATTCTTTCTGCAATACTTTAAAAATCCCAGCTGTGAAGATTTTCATAAAGATATACTACAATAGACAGCCAATGTTACCTGGTTCCAGTACCGGAACTTACAAGTTATTACCTTGTTGGGTTTGCTTATGCTTGGCAGTAGTTCTATTGAACATTTATTTTCATTCTCTCTTCATTCTCAGTTTTAGAATTTTTGTAAACATGACCATCGGTATGTTATTCTTAGGCCCCATCTTCTCAGTTACAGCAGTGACTTCCTGGACCTAAGTGTTCAGTTGCTAAAAGTCAAAACATCACTGGGAGAAATAAAGACTTTGATCTGGAGGCTGGAATTTGTTTTTTGAAATGACAATAGATGCTTATAATGGTAAAGGAGAGAATGCAAGTTAGGAGCTCTTTAACACCTAGTGGCTTCAGAACTTTGGAGGTAAATGTAGGGACTGAGTGACTGAGTGACTGAGTGACTTCTGAGAAGTCAACAGAGTAAAGTATCTGTGTATTCTGAACTTTTTGTTTTGACTTCATCAAAAGACAAAAGCTGGAATTGGAGTGTCTGTCCTTTGTGTCTAATGAAAAACCAGTGGAAGTTATACAATCTGTGAGAAATTTGTTTAGTGATAAGTATAAGAAGATGGAAAGAAATCCAAGGAAAATATTTTTATAGACTTGATCTTAACACATGATATAAGTGCTTACCGAAAACTGTTCAAAGAACATTTTTTGACCTACTGGAGTCCTCCAAGTTTCAGTTCTTGGCTCCTTCTCTTTGTCATTGTGTATTTATGATAATAATCCACTCTTCTGAAATGCGAAGTGTGATCTCTATGGGGGTGGAACAATTATTAATAGGTCAAATAAATATTTACATAGCCTTTTGTATTAAAATCCTGTGTGAGTTGGATAATTTACAAGATTGTGATAAACTGGACAGAGTTGTTTTAAATTCAAAACAGAAAGCTTGAATGTTTGCTGTACAATTCTGCATGGTTCCTTTTTGTTGAATGCTTTGTTTCTTGTTGTAGATTTAAAACAATTCAGGATACAGTTGTGTTAGCTATGAAAAACTATTATTATACAGAAGACAGAGTTAGCAGAATATGTATATAGGTAGGAAAATTTTCTGCAAATAGATCTTGCTTTAATTTTGCAACCAAGGCAAAAGCTGCAAAGAGTGTTTTACTGCATTTTATTGACTACTTTAGGCTGAGATGTTTCAATGATGACATACTAGTCAGCTTCCATTCTTGCAATTTACATGTTTGAGATGGAGATGTATACAATAGTATATAGGATGGTCTTATTTTTTACAAAACAAAAAGAGCTTCAGAGGGAAAGAAGGAGCCTCTGTTAAGGCCCGCTCTCATAGAAATACAGAACAGAAGAACAGTGAACCCTTTTCTTCTTTCAATGTCCATAGTTAGGTACTAGATGCACTCTATTTCTTAACTTGAACAAGAGTTCAGGTGGAGTCTACTATTGCTAAGATTGTGCTAGTGAGAAATTCTTGGCTGTGCTGCAGAGAATTTGTAAAAGTTCAAGGATTATCAAAACAGAAACTATTCCTAGTATTCCTAGTGGGTCTGGAAGGTTGTTGACTACCTCTCACATTGTATGATGCCTAAAATACATGCCTATTGGTTTTCATATTACATGATACAAAGTCAGTGTACAAAAAAGTGAGTCCAGTTTACATGTATGTCTTGTAATTGATTTGTTATTTGAAAACATTAAATCCTTTGCAGAAAACATTACATGCTATCATGGATTTCTGTATACTGAAATCCTGGCTTCCCTGAAAAAGAGTCAAAAGTGACAAACGCTTCAAGATCTCAAGAGGAACATAAAATAAAACATTAAAAGGTGCAGTTCCAAGGAGACAGAGGAAAATGGGAAAGAAAGGATGACTTCTCAGTGCATTAGAAGCATATTATTTTCTCATTGTGTTTGGCTTCTTATTGCTTGAGAGCCCACAAACACTTTAATTTTAAAACTCTATAATGTAATGACCTGCAAAGACAAATAAAGTTATATCCTATACCTTTTGGAAATCAAATAAAATTCTCCAAGTACAGAAAATTTCTTTTGAATGCTGTTGAGGTTCAGCCATTTTACACCCATACTGTGCATAATCATTACTACAAAGCTTTTAGGAAATTTTTTGAAGTAATAGTCCTTCGTTGTCCTCTACTTTACACACTAATACTATCCCTGAATTTTGGACTCCTTTTGAATCCCTATAGAGGTATTGTGCATTCCCATTAATTTAATTCTTCTCAAGCTATGTCTTTTCTGAACAATTTATATGCATATAATGGAACCTGTTGTATCTCATCTCTGCAGTTTTTTCCACTATACCTCATGTCAGATTTCATCAGACCCACCTTGTTAGTAATCTTAATCAACTCTTCTTGGTCATAAGAGATTGTGGCTGCCAAATGATGTCTCTGGGAACAATCTCTCCCCATGTGTTTCTCTTTTATGATGTCATTATCTCTTGTTGCTTGAAAAGTATGCTGGAGATGCTATCAGCTAGATGTATTTTTAACACGTACAATACACATAAAGAAATGCAAACCCATGTAGTACAATTCATTTACTCACTTAGCCAGTTGTGAGCAGATGTTTCCCTTTGACTCACAGGTTTAGCTAAATGGGGTTAATATCTCAGGACTGCATGGTGTAATTCAAATCAGTTGTATCTCTTTCTACTGCAGTTTTTATCCCTTTGATTTGAATCATGCCTTGTATCATACTAGCCTAAACATACTTTATATTGGACAAGTCATACTTCAAAATACAAGCTTTGCTATGTTAGTAAGAGAGCACAATAACTTGCTCACTAGTCTAATTGCATCATTGATTGTTGCCAGTACAAAATCTTCAAGAATGTTGAATATAAATTTGTTGCTGCCTTGTGGTTTTCTGAATAGATTACTACAGGTTATTTGAAGACCTTGATATTACTGGTCTCATGAGCAACAGCAGTTTCCACATTCAAGACAAGTTAGAATGACTTAGTTAAGTCAGGTGAGGAAGCAGACATCTAGTGGTTCTGCCTCATGTGTAGAATCAGTTTGTGTAGACCCTAATTCAGAATGCCACATTAGAGATCCTAATGGTTTCTGTATCCTAAGCAACATTTAGTCAAATATAAAATGGAACAGATTATATAGGGCTTTAGAAGTATTTCATGTGAGTTTCACTCTTCTTTCAAGAGTTTGTCCATGAAATTTTCATTTTCAGGAATTTCTATATGTTCCTATGTGTTATGTTTGTTTGCTTAAAGAAAGACTCTGACAAAACACAACATCAAACCTGAGGATTTTCTTTCTACTTTCATGAATGTATCTCCAAAACCAAAGCTTAATTCTCTATGGAAGTACATATTTTTTCTTTAGTTTCGTGACCAAGGTTAATTTTTACATGTTACACAGGTCGTTGTTAACAAGGACTGTAGAAAGAGCTTTTGAGGTCTAGAAAAAAAGATAGTTTTGAGGGCTGTGTTTCCAAGTTGTGCTTGCTGAAACAGAGATAGATTAACCAACTTGGCACATTAGTACTCACAGCTTCCTTACCCCTGAGTGTTAGCCTTTCAAATTTTGTCCATTTCAGTAGGGTCCTCTATAGGCCTTGTGTCAGCGGCAATCAGATGTCTTTGATCTGTCCTGTATCTGTTCAGCCTCCTTGCAATCCTGCAATATGGTGTCTTGTTCCCTGCGAAAAGAAAGGCAAGGTCTAGCAGATAATTTGGCTGCAGGCTGCTTGTGCCATCTGTTGCATTCTTTTGAAGAAGCACCCTGATCATAGACACTGGTACTATTGCACCTGGGCTGAATGAAACCTAGGTAAATGTCTGAATTTTTTCTTCTATGTTGAAAAAAAGTTTATGAATGGAAGCAGGTAGATGTTTAGCATAAGCTTGTTAGGTATTAATCTGATTTTAAGCATGAACAGCTGACAACTTTAGGGCTACTGATTTTAATTTCTTTTGCTTTTTTAATTTACAATTAAATTACAAATTTACAGAGAAAGGTAACAAGTGAACTGAAGTAATGTTGTTCAAACCAAACTAATCTGGAAATAATGGGCCAGATCGACAAATTAGTCTTGCAAGATCATTAATGTTAATAGTAAAATATAACATAAAAGTTAAAATCACATAGTTACAGTACATAAAACTAGTGTAAGAGCAATTGTTCCTTATTTTTTTGCTGCTCTTTGAAAGAGTAAATAATAAATAAAAGTGATGCAATGTCATACTGAATTTTCAAAAATGCTTTTGATATGTTTTCTCAGAAATACTTAAAAAAAGTTACAGATGAAAGCCCAGAGGCATATACGCAAAACTGGAGCAAGAAAATAAAAGAATGGATACTGGAGACAGCAGGATACTACTTTTATTTGTGTGTGCGTGTGCTTTAAAGTAGAAATTGGATAATGATTTTTTTTACTTTGCCATGTTGAGCTGTTTTATTTATTGAAAATAATAGCAGAGTGTGAGAATGACTCATCTAACATGTTGTTGAACTTCTGTGCCCACCTGCTAAAAGTAGACACGTTGAATTTGTAGTATAAAATGATTTACTCTGCTCTGTGCTTAACTTTTTTAATATTGCCAGAAAGATACTTTAGAAACCTTCCCTGAGAAGATACCAAATAAACAGCTTTGAAATGCATAATGCCAAACATGAGACTCATAGCAATAGGTGTATGTAAACTGAAAAGAAAAAGAGATAGCAGGAAACTGACTAACTGGGGTATTTGGAGCTGAGGGCATTTTATTGAGCAATAAAAAGAAAAATCCAATTAGTTCTCACTAAGAAAAGCAGTGAACCTCTAGAACTGTGTTCTAAGAAAAAATAAAAGAATTTTCTTAAAATAATTTTGTACAAATTTTGCTAATTTTGATTAATAGCACTTTGCAAGTGTCCTAACTGGAGAGTGAACTAATTTTGCAGTGGAAATAGACTTGATATATTTTAGCCATTGAAAGAGAATGGCATTAGGCTATATTTATGAGGTAAATTTATTCCATACAGAACTAAGCTAAGATGAGGTATCAAAGGAATCCCTTTTCCATTTTGTGGAAATAATTGGCAGAATTCTTTTTCACTTGCTCTGCTTAGTGTTTAACAATATAGGTCTAGTTTCTCCAGCTGATAATGCACTATTTAGAAGTATTTAAAATATTCAGTGACATGATAAATTAATTGCATAAGGAAATTGGTAAGATGTGTTCTTCAGTATTTATTTCCCCAGACTTCTGTTTCCCTTTCACTCTGCTCTCTCCTTTTCCAAAGTAAACTCCTACTCTTTGTTCATATGGGAAATTCTGTGGGGTTCATGATATGTACAAAAGTTAGAAAGAGCTAGCAAATCTTAACTCACATAGTCTATCATTCTGCCAGTGTAGCTTGTTTTTGACAGCACATTTTCTTGTGCATTGTTCAACCTACTTTTGCAAGTTCTAAACAATTTAGGTTCTACCACTTTCTCTGGGAGACTATGCTCCCATTTAGTAGATTTTGTTATCAACAAGAGTGAGATATCTTCACAAGAGATTAAAATGACCATTAATCTTACCACCTTTCAGAATAAATGCCATCCCCATCTGTCTGCTACAGCTTTCTTTTGGTATCTAAATAGAGAATTGAAATTAACAGATGAGTGGCACTATGAAGAAATCCAAATGTGTAGAAAGAGATGCACTGCAAGAGGCAAAAGATCAACTGTATTCAGGCTATTGCTGATTTGATTGACTCGACCCAGAATTTTTGATGTTGTTTTCTTTGTCAAGCTCTTTGACACCCTGGTGATAGTTATAGTTAAACCAGCTAGCTAGATGAGAGACAAGTCATAATATTGAAACATGTTTCTATAACAACAGATGGAGTACCAGCTGTGAATGGATACATGGCAGGTTGTCTAGAGAAAGTGCTCTTTCAGTGCTTTCCAGCTTTTTGAATTGCCAGTGCATGGCATAACAGTAATTGCTAAGAGAAAAAGACTCTTGATATAGAAATAGTAGTAAAGATTAACTCTTCTCAGACGATGAGATTTGAAATTCTAAACACGCAAAATTGGTTTACAGTGTTGTATTATTGACATGGTGCTGACACAGAGACCTACTAGTTCTGGTTGTTGTGCAGACCTAAGGAAAAGGACATTCACTGTGCCATAAAAGAAAGGGTGTAGGGTGTTGACAGAGAATGATAGGATACAAATAGGTAAAGGTGATAATAGATCCCAATTTTTTGTTTCCAGATTATTGTCTTTGCCTTAACTATGTATGGTGGTACAGAGAAGAATGGTGGAAATGTAAGAGATATGTAAATTTACAGGTTTATGTTATTCACATACATGCTAATTTAACAAATTTACACAAATGGCTGAATAAATTTCTGTTATTCTAATACAGATTTTGAGAAAGAAAAGTTAGCAATTACTTTTTTAAAAAAAACCTTTGGAGATTTGTTTTTAACTTTTCCCAAGATCTCTAACTGAGATTAGCTTTTTAAAAAAGATAATGAAACATGTTTGATAGAGAGAAGTAAGAAAATTAAGGTTTGGACCTGTTTGCTGCAGTTTTGCATTTTTTGAACTTCAGAGCTTGGGGGACCTCAACAACGAGCTGCCTGCAGAAGGAAAAAGTGAGAGAGGATTTATGTTCATCAGTTACATTTCCACTAAACTTTGAGACTAAACACAGATATTTGCTACAATAGTAATACTCAGAATTAGTGAAATATCACAGATTTAACTGCAAAGTTTTTCAGTTTATGCTGTAGCTTAGCTCCTTTTCTTCTCCTTTGAAATCTGCTTTGACTACTTAAAGAGCAGAAGGACTTTTTTGGGTGTTTTCTATGTTTTCCGAAAATGAAAGCAGTTCAGTGGCAAAAAAACCATCAAAACAAATGACATAAAGGAGACAAAATACCCTCCCTCCTTTTACTGCCCCAACACTGATTTTTCGTAACCACACTTGTTAAGACTATCTGCAAAATTTCTTAGTGTTGTCTAGAAAAGGACAACCCATACTTTTAACTACTGCTTTGAAGTCAAAGACTATAAATGCCAAGAACTCTAATTCACTGCTGAAAAAGTTCTTCAGTACTTTGAGCAAAGATGTACGCAAAACAACTGTACTTTTTTGGAGACTGTCCAGATTGCAGCTGGGTCTGACAGAACTTGTATAGAGCACAACAGTGAGCAAATGGAAACGTTCCCATTCTGCATTGTGTATGTTGAGTTGTTTTGATCATGTTGCTCAGACATTTCAATGTTCTTCTGTTAACACCTTCCTACTCTTGCCATGTATCTGAAACTAGACAGAGATGATATTTTCTTCCTTGCACTGTGAAATTCCTATTGCACATCTGGGAACAGTAACCTAAGCAAAGGCACAATAAGTTATGTGTTTCAGACTGGGATACCTTTTATGAATGAAGGAGGGTCGAAGAACTCCATGGGTTGTCATTTGGAATCCCATGCTTAGAGACTTCTGAGACAAATGCAGATAGGAAATTAAGAGTTAAAATAATATATTGACAAGGCAGTTTAGCTTAATAAAAACTTGCTGTGAATGTTTGAAAGTTTGGCTAATTTTTTTAAAGGTTCTCAAGAAAAATCCATCTAGCCATTGTGGACAAGTGATCCCAGACAGAAAGTGATCCCAGAGTCTTACTCTATGAGAAGTGCAATCTATCTAATTGAGGTCAGAGCATTTGGGAGTTCTGTAACTTTTGTTGGTAGCAGTTTTTTATCAATTCTCTGGGTGTTGAAATACTATGCTTATGAAGATTGGGGATATCCTTAAATTCCAAGTATTCCTTTATGGTTAATTCAATAATAGCTTAAAATATAATATTACTTTAACAGTAACAGGCTTGAGGGGTGATAAAAAATGCTTGTGCCCAAATATATATCATGGTCATTTGTAAATATTTGAATATGCTGGTAAAGAACAATTTTTCATCTCCAAATGTAATATTTTGTCTTGCTCTCTCTCTAGATTACTGTTTTCTCTGCTACATTAACATTCAGCAAGTTGTAAATGAAATATGTGAAGATGGGGAAAAAGATGGGCAGTTTGGCCTCTTAATGACTTGCTGAGTAATTTCCTCTGCCAAGTCCATCATCATTTGCACTGCCAAATCTCCACAAGAGAGATCCAAGAGAGATCTTGATAAGACTTTTGCAGCTGTTGCTGGTCAGCTGGTGACTTTCTAAAGGTCCATGTTGTTGTCACTGCTGGAGTCTTCTCACTTCAAGCATACATAAGCTTTGAAGAGTAATATAAGCTCATTCTTCTTTTTCTCCTCAAGGTAAATACTTTTACTGTAAAATGGGAAAGAAACAGTCCAGGCATGCTCTGAGTAGCTGAGGAATCAACAGAGTGCTCATGTTGTTTGTATTTAGTGGTACTTTTTTTGACATCCTTGCTCCACTGGGAAGAAGAATTGAAGTACAACAAAATAAGAACCACAAGAAGAAAAGCAGTCAAATCCAATAAAAGCAAGCAATTGGTAGTGAACTGAACTGCAACTGATACTTTATATAAAGTGTGGACAAAAGGAGAATATATAAGGGCCAAAAGTGTGCAACTACATTAGAAAAAGACCTGCAAAATGATCTCCTAACCTGTGCATCAGCATATTGAATCATGATGTTCAATATTCATCCTTCTGGCCAGGCATTTGGAGGAAAATGTTTTTAAATTATCTTCATGCTAATACCTTTTTTGTTTAACTGTTAAAATGTAAAGCAAGGGGTGTTTCTATTGAGTGAAATAGTCCCACTGTCTTGAAAATAACCTCTATTTATAAAGAGATCACTTTGATGATGATATGAGTGAAAAATCAGGGCAATTTCACATTTTAAAACTAATGCTTTATTAGATTAATTCATTAATAAAATACTTTTTCCTAGTGGTCAGTTCTTACAAATCATACATAACTGGTGCATATATAAAGCAATTAGTCTTTAAGCAGTCATATTCTAAAAGAGCTACGGGTATACAAAACCACAGATCTGCTGCAATATAGTTAGTACTGACAACTATGGTCCCAAGGGTTTCTTAGTTGCAAATGTCAAATTAGTCAGCCCTCACAAGTCTTTCATGAGAGAAGTGGGTTTATCATCATCTGTGTTGTTCCTTGCTTGAAACTGTGATTCTAATGCTGGTAAACTGTTTCCATAAAGGGAGTTCTCCTCTGCTCCTAATGTTGCCCACCTTATATAATTTTTTCTAGCTGTTTATGTGTCCTCTGCATTTGGGAAGCTGCCCTGCCAATTGGCAGCTCCTTGTGTTTCTCCTGTCTGGTAACCTTTTGTTCCTTGGATGCTGCCTGTTTGCAACTTCAATCATCTTCCTCTTCTTCATTGCTGATCACACTGTTAAATATGTGTTATATATATATATCTGAGGTTGTGTCTGGTTACACCATCTTAGCATTACAAAATAATTGCATGCTATTCCGAATTACACCATTGTAGTACACCTGTATCAAGTTAGTAGCCAGTTGAAGCTTCACATATGAACAGAGTTAAAGAAATAAATGTACTATTCCTTTAGATGAATTTTGTGTGAAAACAGATTTTGAAGATGTGAAGAGTTTAACTCCTTGATACAAGACCAAATTCAAAGATTGTAAGGAAAGATGGGACAACAGAAGAGGTGAGAGGACCAAGAGAATGATTCTGTATTAGAAACAGAACTGTAGCTGATATTTCAGATATGTGCTGCACAGTAGTTGACAAGGCTCATCATGTATCACACTGGCACTGCAACAGAAGTGAGAAAGTAAATTTTCTCTCTGCATGCACAATCACTCATCTCTAGTATTTTCTTGACATGCTATACTGTACTTTCTTATTCAGTCCTTACATGATCTGAATAATAAAGGATGATGATTTCTGGAGAAATCATAAGATATCAATGTATTCATTGATCACTTCTGCCTGATGCTTGCCATAGTAACCCAGTTTTAATGGTGTTGTTCACACCATTTACTTTTCCCCCAGAACAGTATGACACAGATGGCTGGAACCTATTACATTTTAGGAGCAGATTGATTCTTTCCTACTACCAAATGTGAAGTATGTCCAGATATTTTAATTACTTTTACAGTATCATAAAACAGAAACACTATTTCTATCCCTTCAGAGGACATAAACACTGCTTTAGTGGCTCTATTTTCAGAGGTAGGTAGTTATCCCTAGATACCTACAAGAAACATACTTACTGTCATGCTACATCAGGTTCTCTGTTTAAAACTATTTTTATGTGAATGCGTTTATTTCATACAGCCACAGTTAAAAGGAAGCAGCAGTGTGTGGACATAAAACATAGTGTACAACTCTGCAATCTTTCATTCAGTCTGTGTTACCGGCCAGAAGATGTCTGGGAAAATGAGCTTTGGCAAAAGAATAGTTACATGGTGTAGGCCAGTTCTTGGCATAGAATTATCAACAACTTTCTACATTAATTGAGAGCTCTGACTATGTTGCTTGGGCATTTTCATTGAAAAAAAAGGTGGAAGAGTGTCAATGCTGATGAAGTTTGTGTCTTTTTTTCTGAAGTGAAGTACTGACTTGACCCTCTTTGTTATTTGCCTCCACATCCACCCACTTCAGGATCTTAGTCTGCATTGGTAACAGAGTTACCAATGGAAGGAGGATTTTTTTTCCATTTGATGACAGTAAGTGAAATTTTTTTTGCTTGGAAAATCCAAATATTTTTCAGATTAGTTGGAAAAAACGGAGAGTATTTTTTTCTCAATTTGAAATTTGGATAAAAAGGCTTTCACAACTTTGAAATACTCATGGGTCTAATAGTAAATGTTTGCTGCATGTCTTGTAACATAAGGAAGATTTCACAGCTGTCTCTTTCAGGAGAAGGGTAGCTAGCATACTAGCCCTCTGACACATGCTTTATATATTCTTTGACATAGAAGGAAGAGTGTCTTAATTGATGACATTATTTTAGTAAGTTGAGTTTGTTAATCTAAGAAAAGTATGAGCAGACCTTTTCTCCCATTTTTTTTCTCTCTGTCTCTTTCTTTTACATTTTATTTCATTTTAGTTTTACTTATTCAGTGCAAAGTCAGGACTTGTGTTAACAGTTACTGTGACAACAGCTTCCTCATAAAACCAGTAACATGCTCAAAACTGCAAATTCCTTTAAATTATCTTTCTGGAGATACATTCCTGTTACAGATAGAGAATCAGTAGTTCTGTTTTTTTAAATACTCAGTTTTTCAAAAATCATCTTTTGTAAAAAGAAATCAGAGATCAGCCCAATATTTTCATCCCATCTAATAAACAGTCATCAGAAAAATAATTAAAAAGTAATAGATGAACTACTTCCCCCCCTTATATTTTGACCAGAACTGGCCTGGTTAATGTCTTTTGAAGGATATTTCATGTTTTCCATTTGGGCCTGTGCTTAACTGGAATAAATAAATAAATAAATAAATAAATAAATAAATAATACAAAAAAGTACAGTGATATATATTGATATATATTTTTATGCGATATATGTATGTATATATAAATAAAATTGACAGCATGTGTTTCAAATAATGTGATGTTTCTAATTTTTCAGGAGATCCAAAAATAGGTGGTTTTTTTCCCTTCACTTGATTGATTAAATAATAAGAAAATAGGGGAATATAAAAGAGAAATCTGAACTTGTAAAAATAGTCTGCAAAGCTGGTAAGAAAAACTCCAACTTTTTCTCATATAATGACATACACTCTAATGTGAAGTTTTTTAACATCTTTGTGTGGCCTGAGATACATGTTTAGGCATGGAGAGATTGAAAGCCTGCTATTTTGGCAGCAATCAAGACTAGGATCTTAGAAGTGAGGAATATATGGCTCAGTATGCAGGATGAGCAATTGAATATTGGAATAGATATCCTTACTTTAAGGAATTCTATAGCTGTTTCTAAAACAAGTTTTGCCCTTTTGAGGTCTCTAAATCATGATAATTTTGTGCTCTTGGGTTCACTTGTGAAGGCAAAGAATAGGCAGAAGAAATAAGGCCCTTCAAAAATACTTTTTTTTATCCCCTGTATGAAACTATGTAGGAGCTTATCACTCTTTTTTTTTTTTTGGTGTGACTCATATAACATCTTCACAGCTGTCTTCTGTGTGAGCAATATGGCCAGACTAAACCAATGTTGAGAAAATCTTTATATCATACTACATAAATGAAAGCCCTCGCTTAGTTACGCTGCTAAAGGTATTGCAAAGTGAAGAAGTAACACTGCTCATTACCAGCTTCCACTACATTTTTCATAGACTCCATTTAATTGTATTATGTCACTGTATCTAACTTGCTTATCCAAGCAATAAGCTACACTTCCAAGCCAGACATCCTCAAGCAGAAGAAATTTTTGCCTACAATTATCTATTAAGAATCCCTTTTACTGCGAAAGAATACTCCAACTGCTGCTAGCTCAGCAGGTTGCTAAGCAGAGCTCTAGGGCTTCACATGCTTCCCAAAAGGAGACTCTCCTGGGGACACAAAGATAATATGTCTTTTCCCTTTCCAGTAAGAAGAGACTATTGATTGCCTCAGTTCTTTTTCCCTTGTGTGTTTGGACTCAAGATCTAGCTGAATTTATAGCTTCCATTTGTAAGGCTTTTCTTCCTTTCATAAGATGTCTCTATGTCTGTTGTAATTTATTTTTGTTTCATATGATACAGATCTTACTCAACCTCAGTTTCTCTGCATCTATCCCTATTGTTTTTTATTCTTTCCTTCCTCTTCAGTATTCTCTTCCTTTTTCTTTCATTGACCAACCCAGTTCTCTCAAGTGAACTCCTTTCCTCATTTAGTACACTGTCTAATCTGTACAACCTTTTAACCACTGTTTAACCACCTCCCAAGACATGAAACCAGTGATAGATCATCTTCTAGTCTGTCCTCATTATTAATGTCAGTTTTGAGTATGTTCTATGTAATACCAAATTTCATATGATACACGCTGCATTTTTCACTGAAACACTCCTTGCTTATTTTGTGTTCAATATAATAAATTTTTTTTCTTAAACAATAAAAATGACAGAACTCAAACAGAATGAGAGTATTGTATTATTTTTAGTTTACTCATCTGTTTTTAAATGTTAGGAATGGATATAAACAAATACAATGACAAAATGTTCTCTCCTATCCATGGTAGGTTGCCTTTCTGTACATTCTCCTGTGATTTTTACTTAAAGTACTCAGTTGCTGGCAGGTGTTTAGTAGTAAATGTTAAATATGTTGCTTAATTATTTATTCTTTCCTGTTTTAAAAATTGAATTGATTTGAAAATGAATTAGTGAAAATGCCATGCAAAAAGTGTGTTCTATAAAAGTCTTAATAGGCAATACTCACTCTCCTTCAGAGAAAAAAAGAAAATACTATTAAAATGCCTGGTTTTACTTGCCTGAAATATTGACTTTTGCTGAGAAGCAAAAAAATCTGCTTCAAGTTTCAAAAGTTTAAATCTCATAAATCTATTTACTGTAAGCCTGTGAATAGACCAACAAACACTAATTAATATGATAGACTCATAAAAGAAAAATAATGAGTAATCAGAGCTGTTTAGCATTAAAGATTAATCTCTTAAATAACCAAGTTAAACAGTTGTCATAGGTTAGCAAGCATAGTCCCGGAAGGGATGTCCTTGCTAAGGGGTGCTTACAGTTTCCTCTGGGACCTGATAGAACCTATCAGTGGCCAGTTTGAATATGGACAATTCTTTAAGCCACTTAAAGTTGTGACTGCCTTTGTGATACACACTTAAGAATAGACAAACTCCCTCCCAAGCTCTCTCTCGTTTCTGGTGCTGGGACAGGTGGCTGTGGGGCCCAACTGGGGGCCAGTGGGCCCGGCCAGGCCCTGCTTGGGCCAGGCCGGGCCGGGCCACGGCCATCCTGGAGTTGATGGACCTGTTCCAGCCGTGGAACCCCCCACAGCCCTGCCGTGGGCAGCCGGAGCGGCTTCGCTCTCCCCCGTCTCCACTTCGATAAGAAAAATTCAACATTCCAGCTGCAAAGCTGCAAGGCCGAGGTGAGATTAACCCTTTTATTGCCATGAAGAGCTGAAAACCTGAGGGAAGAGAGGAGATGCTTAAAGCTGAAAGTCTGTTGTGAAGCTATGATATATCAGAGTACCCGTTGTAATTTCATGAAGATATGGGGGGTGGAGTGTTCAACTCGTAAGCAAAAGCACCTGTGCTGAGATAGGCAGATGCTGGTGCAGCTGTAATTTCATGAGAAGTTTGGACAGGGAGAGATGGAAGCGATGAGGACTTGTGCTCCAAACGGGAAAGGAGAAAACCTCAGTTCCCAGAGATGCTCCCAGAGATAGTCCTAACAATGAAGACGAGGAAGACCCTTTGCTCCCAGGGAAGGAGAAGGGCCTTTGTTTTTGTTTCTGAACGGCTCAACCTTAAAATTGTACCCCAAAAAACTTCAAGAGTGGATCCTTGAAAGCAGTTGTGGGAAAGCTAATTGCTATCTGTGTGTGACCTTGAAAAGCTGCAAGTCGGGGGAAGGGACTCACATGTAGGCAGAGATACTCCTCTTCCTAAATGGACTGAACAATATTTGGAAGTGGGCTGCTGTCTCGTTGTGATAATGTTTTCATAGCACGAGCAAGAAGAGACTTCTCTTTCTAAATGGACTGAACAAGGTTATTATGGAAGTGGTAAACAGACTGAACATCTTAAGGGTTGTCTTTTTACATTGTCAGTGGGAGAAGGGAGGAAGGTGGGGGGAGGAGGAGAGTTCTGAAGGTGGTATAATTCTTTTTTTTTCTTTTTTCCCTTCTTTTAGGTCTGTTAATAAACTTCTTTATATTCTTTCAAGTTTGGTGCCTGCTTTGCATTTCTCCTAATTCTTATCTCACAGAAGATAAACAGTAATGACTATTTTAGACCAGACCACCACACGAAATTGGTGTTTCTGCCCGGTTACACACCCAAGCCGCGACAACAGTACAGTTTTTATTACATCACTATGGCAAATATATTTCATTTGCGTGTTTCTGAAACTTAGGATGAAGCCTGATTTAACTTCAATTAAGTTTTACTTGGCTTTCTAAATATCTAAACTGTTGTACTGTATAGTCATGGAGAAACTTATATGGAAAAAACCCTACATGGTCCTCTGGCTCTGTCTCCTGCCAGACCAGAATTCCACTCTCTAGTACTCTCACGGTTGCCTTTGCTGGCTGACTTGAATATGATCGCAGAATCACAGAATAATGAGGTTGGAAGGGACCTCCAAGATCTTCGAGTCCAACCCATGTCCTAACACCTTAACTAGACTATGGCACCAAGTGCCATGTCCAGTCTTTTTTTAAACACATCCAGAGATGGTGACTCCACCACCTCCCTGGGTAGACCATTCCAGTACTTTATTATTCTTTCCATGAAAAACTTTTTCCTAATATCCAACCTATACCTTCCTTGACACAGCTTGAGACAGTGTCTTCTTGTTCTGTCAGTTGCTGCCTGGTGGTAGAGACCAACCCCCGCCTGTCTACAACCTCCTTTCAGGAACTTGTAGAGAGCGATAAGGTCACCTCTAAGTCTCCTTTTCTCCAGGCTAAACAATCCCAGTTCCCTCAATCGTTCCTCATAGGGCTTGTGTTCCAAGCCCCTCTGGACACCCTCAAGCATCTCAATGTCCTTACTAAACTGAGGGGCCCAGAACTGGACACAGTACTCAAGATGTGGCCTTACCAGTGCCGAGTACAGGGGAAGAATGACCTCCCTGCTCCTGCTGGCCACATCATTCCTAATGAAGGCCAGGGTGCCATTGGCCTTCTTGGCCACTAAGGCACACTGCTGGCTCATATTCAGTTGGCTGTCGACCAGCACCTCCAGGACCCTTTCCGCCCGGACACTGTCCAGCCACACTGTCCCCAGCTTGTAACACTGTTGGGGATTTTTGTGGCCGTAATGCAGAACTTGGCACTTAGACTTACTAAACTTCATCCTGTTGGACTCTGCCCATCCATCCAATCAATCCAAGTCTCTCTGCAGAGCCCTCCTTCCTTCCAATAGATTGACACAAGCTCCCAGCTTAGTGTCATCTGCAAATTTACTAATGAAAGACTCAATCCCTCATCCATGTCATCAATAAAAATACTGAACAGAACTGGTCCCAGTACCGATCCCTGAGGGACACCACTGGTGACTGGCTGCCAGCTGGATGCAGCACCATTCACCACCACTCTCTGGCCCTGGCAATCCAGCCAGTTCCTGACCCAGCAAAGAGTGCTCCTGTCTAAGCCATGGGCTACCAGCTTTTCCAGGAGTGTGGTATGGGAGACAATGTCAAAGGCCTTGCTGATGTCCCAATAGACAATGTCCACAGCCTTTCCTGCATCTACCAGGCGGGTCACCTGGTCATGAAAGGAGATCACATTGGTGAGGCATGACCTATCCTTCATAAACCCATGCTGGCTGGGTCTGATGCCCTGGCCATCCTGTAAGTGCTGCGTGATAGCACTCAGTATAAACTGTTCCATTACCTTACCTGGTACTGAGATCAGGCTAACTGGTCTGTAATTACCAGGATCCTCCTTCCTACCCTTTTTGTAAACAGGTGTCACATTAGCCAGCTTCCGATCATCTGGAACCTTGCCAGTGAGCCACAACTCTTGGTGAGTGATAGAGAGTGGTTTTGCAAGCTCATCTGCATTTGCAAGCTCCCTCATCACCCTGGGATGGATCCCATCTGGTCCCATTGATTTATGAATATCCAAGTGTCTCAGCAGTTCTCTGACTGCCTCTTCTTGGATAACAAGAGGACCATTCTGCTCTCTGACACCATCTATCAACCCCTGAGGGCAGCTGTCTAGAGGACAAGCCGTCTTCTCACTAAAGGCTGAGGCAAAGAAGACATTAAGCACTTCTGCCTTCTCCTCATCTTTAGTTACCTGCCTCATCCAATAAGGAACAAAGGTCGGTCTTACCCTTCCTTTTACCATTAATATATTTGTAAAAGCTTTTTTTATTACTTTTGACAGAAGTTGCCAATTTAAATTCGAACTGAGCTTTGGCCTCCCTAATTTTTTTTCTACATGGCAGCCCCCTTAAACACTTCCTGAGAAACCCGACCCATCTTCAAAAGATGATACATCATCTTTTTATTTCTAAGTTCCTTCAAAACCTCGTTGCTCATCCAGGCTGGACGTTTGCCTCATCAACTCATCTTTCAGCACACAGGGACAGTCTGTTCCTGTGCCCTCAAGATCTCTGTTTTGAAGCATGCCCATCTCTCCTGAACTCCTTTGTTTTCAAGGGCTGTTTCCCAAGGAATGCTCTGAATAAGTCTCTTAAACAGGCCAAAGTCTGCCCTCTGGAAGTCCAATGTAAAGGTCTTATTGATATTCCTCCTGTTTTCACCAATTATTGAGAATTCTATAATTTCATGATCACTGTGCCCCAAGCGGCCTCCAACCTCCACATCACCCACCAGTCCATCTCTATTTGTGAACAACAGGTCTAACATAGTCCCTCCCCTGGTCGGTTCACCCACCAGTTGCGACAAAAAGTTATCCTCCACACACTCTAAAAACTTTCTCGACTGCCTTTTTTCTGCTGTATGAAGTTCCTAGCATATGTCTGGTAGGTTGAAGTCGCCTACAAGAACAAGGGCTGATGATCCTGAAACATTCTCCAGTTGCTTATAGAATAAGTTGTCTACCTCTTCATCCTGGTTGGGTGGACGATAACAGACCCCCAGTAGGATGTCAGCCTTGTTGGCCTTCCCCTTAATTCTTACCCATAAACATTCAACTTCATCATCATTAGTGTCAATATCTATGACATCCAAAACCTCCCTAATATAAAGGGCCACCCCTCCACCTATTCTCACTTTTCTGTCTCTTCTGAAGAGTTTGTAGCCATCCAGTGCAGTGCTCCACCTATTTGACTCATCCCACCATGTTTCCATGATGGCAATTACATCATAGCTTTGTTGTAATACCACAGTCTCCAGCTCTTCTTGTTTGTTACCCATGCTGCGTGCATTAGTATATATGCACCTCAGCTGGGCTACTGATTTCACCCCTAACTCAGGCTTGCCACCCTTAGGCCTGCTTCCAGATAGCCCTGCTTCATCTCCTCCCCCCTTCAAACCTAGTTTAAAGCCCTCTCAACGAGTTCTGCCAGTTCATGAGCTAAAATTCTTCTGCCCTTAACAGAGAGATGCAGCCCATCCAGTTCCAGCAGGCCAGGTGCTGTAAGGGTTGCTTCATGGTCAAAGAACCTGAATTTCTGCTGGTGACACCAACCCTGGAGCCACTTGTTGATAATGTGGGCTTTCCTACTCCTTTCACTGTATTTTTCTGCCACCAGAGGGACTGAGGAAAAAACTACTTGCGCTCCCACCCTATCAATCCCCTGACCCAGTGCCCTAAAGTCCCTTTTCATTGCTCTGACACTCCTCTTTTCAGTCTCATCACTGCCAGCCTGGAATATCAGCAATGGGTAATAGTCAGAGGGCTGAATCAGCCCAGAAAGTCTCTCAGTGATATCCCATACCCAGCCCCCAGGGAGGCAGCAGACCTCCCTGTGGGTTGGGTCTGGTCGGCATATGGGACCCTCTGTTCCCCTCAGAAGCGAGTCCCCTACTATGACTACCCTTCTTTTCTTTTTAATGTTAGAGGTGGTGATTCATCCTGCAGATGAAACATAACTGGGAGGCTCACTGGGTAGATAATTTTCTTCTAAATGATCTGGCTCACCCTCTAAATCCAGAGTCTCACACCTATTCTGAAGTGGTACTTGGGTTGGTGATGAGGGTCATAAAGAATTTCCATTATTACCTCCCTGAACAGGGACACATTTCCACTTCCCTTCATCTACCAGCTTCCTTCCTATTACCTGGCAATAGGAGGCATGGGAGTCTTCTGACTCCTGGTGGGCCTCCCTCAAGGATGTAAGGGTGGAGCTCCACCAATCTATTTCCCTTTCACTATCCCTAATACTCCTTAGTCTTTCAACTTCTCCCCTAAGCTCAGCCACTAGCAAAAGGAGGTTATTTAGTTGTTCACATCTCAGGCAAGCTTCTTCTGCTATGGCCCCAGGAACTACTGATAGGCTCAAACACTCTGCACAGGAAGGGGTCTGTACAGACCCCTTTTTTGGAGGGCTCGATTTGGTTACGCACACTTGTACAAACTACAGTTTTTGATCTCATTGTCTTTAACAAAGACAACAATCTGACCTTACTCGCCAAAAACCTGCAACTCTGCCAGCTTGCCCTGCCTGCGCGAACTGCTGCGCAAACTGCTGTGCCACGTCCCTGTTTGCCTTCTCCTGTTTGTCATGCTCCGGGTTGCCGCGCTTCCTCGAGGCTTCTTATAGGCTGTCCTCGGCCTCACCGGCAGAGGAAGCCCTGCCCTTGCCTGTGTGACTCACAAAGTGATGGTGAAAGTGAGGCACTTGCAAAATTTTGCTGAGGTTCAACAGAACTCTGAATTAGCTATTTTCTAGCTTTCTCAGCAACTTTTAACTGCTTTTTGTCCATTTTCAAAAACTATTTATAATTCCTACAATTACCATTTATACAGTACTCATATCTTCCTGGTAATTGTACCCTCCTTTTTTGACAGCAATCACCTTTTATGCCCAGATCCTTGCTGTTTCAGTTTTAATTTTCTACATCCTACCTTTCTTTCATCATAGTTGTTTTTATGATTGCCCTGAGTCATGAAACTTGAGATCCATGATCCTTGCATTAAGTATTTTGACAGAATTTGTCAAATCACATTTATTCTAGTATTTCCTTTCCCCTATGATGAAGGACTAAGCAAATAAAAGTAAAGAAGAAATAATGATTCAGATGTGAAAATATTTGTGACTGCTAATGGGTAATAACTTGAATCCAGTCTATGACACACTCCCCCTTAACATCCACTTTCCCCTGAAATCTTTCTTCTAATAATCCTCAGTAGTTTAGAGTGGGTAGTAAGAGAGGAACTCTTACTAATGGGTAATAACTTGAATCCAGTCTATGACACACTCCCCCTTAACATCCACTTTCCCCTGAAATCTTTCTTCTAATAATCCTCAGTAGTTTAGAGTGGGTAGTAAGAGAGGAACCAGCTAAATATCAATAAGTTATGTGTACCATATTCAGTTCTGAAATTTTAGACATTCTGTCATTTAAGTTATTTTGCTGCTGCCAAGGACATTCAGGAGGTAGGATGGAATGGCAGGCACAGATGGGGTCACATAAACAATTTTAAAACATTAGGAGAAACAATCATGGATGGTAACTTATCTACAGTTTCATTGTTGAAGTATGTTTCTTATATACTGAGCTAAATTCTCACAATGAGTGATATGAGGTCCACGTGACTTGACAGAGAAAATGTGTAGCAACAGAGTATGCAACATTCTTTTAAAGCAACTATTGATAAAACCTCGTTCTCATGGGTATTACCACCTGATCAGGCTTCTTTGTTGCAAGACTGGAGACCAGCAGCTAACTGCTAAGATGAAAACACCCTCTCTGTATTCTTTACCTTGGTATTGCATGATACCTGATATTGTCGGAGCTTCTTCAAGCAGAAAACAAGGACAGTCTTTATAAAAAAGGGTTCTAGAATAATTTCAGAGGTAGCAGGAACAGCCACTGAGCTATTTGTCAGTTTTAATGGTAATGACTATATTCCTTTTGGAACTCTAAGGGCACGAAGGCACGTATTGTCAAAAAAGGTCAGATACTGAGCTTATGGCACAAACCTCATTACAGTTATTTGCAAAGTGTCATCCTTGAAATTACAATGCAAAATTAAGCTTATTAAGACCTGTTAATATGATTACAACTTGTGCCCAGATAATGGAATAGCAAACTCCTGGTTCTTAGGAGACCCACATCCCATACAGATGTAAAAAGTGGCAAATTTCTTTATTCTTGTGTTTTTAGACATAGAAAACTCCAGTCTTTCCACACATCTTTTTTCATTGAGTGTTCTGTAGAGTTTATCAGCTGGATATTGGTGGGGGGAGTTGGAAGGGAATGGGAAATAGAAATAAAAGGATAGTGTGTCAGTTGAGAAATCTGGGAAGGTAAATTATATAAGCTATATTCTGCAGATTCTTTTTCCATTTGTGAAAGAAGTTGTTTCTATTCTGTACTTTTTCATTACTCATAGTGTACCATAAAGCTCTTCCTTTCTCAATTTGTGATCTCATTTTTTTCTCATATTTCCTTGTGATGCCTTTTCCTGGTCTTAAAATCAAGAATTGAACACGGTTAGAAGGGGAAAAGGGATTTTACCTTTGTATTTATTTTAAGGATCCTTAGGTGCACCACATCCAGGTGGAGCATGCTGAAATGCACACCGCAGTGCACACACACGATAGATCAGGTATAACATTATAGCTCTTACTATTTAGCATATCTACCAGAGATTCCCCAATGAGAGGCTCAAGTGAGCCCCGCTCCCTGAGGAGCCTTCCCCCTGGAGGCTTCTATCTTAGTTTACAAAATGTGTTCCAGAGAGGACCTTGGTGTCTGGAGCACACTGGCCCCTAATTATGAGGCTTCTAAGATGTTTAGTCTCCTAGCTTGAAAAATAAGTCCAAGAATGTAGGCTAAAAACCACTAAGAATACAGAAGCTATAAAAAGGTATATAAAAGGGGTATGAAAGAAAAGGCAAAAAATCATCATGGCATCACTTGAGGCACAGATTTGGTCCAGGCTTTTATATGCATCAGAAGTTCCAAATCACTCTCTGGTGCCCTCTGCCTAGCCACCTTTCTGCCTACAGATTCTAGAATTTGAAATTTTATGTGCTAGTGCCAGCTAGACTTGTGCTTTTCAAACTTTCTACAATATTTCCAGGTAGATACCTGCAGAGACTTATGTAAAGCACTTAAACATTCATTTTTTTTACTTTATCAGGACACTCAGTTGTCCTGAGTTCAACCTGGGTAGTGAGAGAATGGAAAATAGGGTTATATACTGCTCGTCTGTGTTTCTGCCACAGCACTGGGAATATATAAGCAGAGAGTTGAAAACAAGTTCAAATGAGCGAAAATTCGGATTAAGTGCTGACTGCCCACTTTTCACATACACAAAAAGATTTGCACTTATTGTAAAAGTGTTGCATCATATGGAATGTCTGATGACCTTGCAAAGCATAATTTAGTTAGAAGTTAAATTTGGGACTACTGGTTTTCACTATAGAGATGTAGGCAGTTGGACTGTGCTGTGTCCATTCCAAAAAATGATACTAGACATGAGTCTGGGCCTCACATGTTTTTAGAACTTGACGAGGGGACTAGTATATAAATTATTAATCTAAGAGGTTAATAACTTATTTAAACCTCAAAGTTTGAATGTGGAAAATACTTTATGAAAACGGCTCTCATCAAGGCTCTTATAAGGGTCCATAAATCACATTAGAAATTAAAGGAAAAACCAAACCAATCAAGTAATAGTGGACAGATAAATCCTTACTAATATCGACTAACAGGACTATTGTATATTCATCTCAACGATGTTGGAACAGTTTATTCATTGATTTTTCAAAATAACTCTAAGACACATAGGTATGTGGATGGGCAGGGAAGTGTTGCAAATTCTTAACAATTTCAGACACAATTTCTGTGGCTACGTAGTCCTTTAATTTTGAGCATATAAGGAATGGGGAACAGCTGGCAAAACATAACTGGTTGTTTAGTGCCTATGCTTTAATATTTTATGTACTTCTGAAGTGCTGCTATTTCTAACAGGAAGCATTGGGTCCGGTTTCTTGTTTACCTCTGCACTGCACAGAGAAGTCTGATGGAACTCTGAGCAGGAAAGAAGCATTCCTGTTTTTATCAGCTGAAGCTGTGGGAGTAATCGTTATTGCAGAAAATCTGTAGTGTGTAATGAATTAGATATGGATATGTTTCTGTTAAATGTGTTTATCTGTGTTTCCTTTTTTATTTTTGGCTTTTTATAAAGATCAGTGTCTTTAAAGATTGCATTATAGGCAACTCACTATATGATGCAGCAGTTATATCAAATTTAGTGTGGAAGTAAAAAAAAAATATTAAATATTAAATTGTCTTTCTGAAACTGAATTTTTTTTGGGCTTTAGCATGTAAATTAGAAGGAGGGTAGCAATAGGACTGAGTAACAGATGCTTATAGACCCTGACTGGTTTAACTGAAATAGATTTAAAAATAAAGGCATTGAAGAAAAGTAAATCTCTTAAAATATTTTTAAAACTTCATTAGAAGTGGCCTTTTAGGTACACACATACTTTCCTGAAAATTTAAAAAAAATGAGTCGTGGCTAAAATGCAATTTCTTAATTAACTGGAGTTAAATTCAAAACTGCTATTTAATGTCATGTAAGTTAACTGATATGTAGTATAATCAGGGAAAAGTTGTGGGTGGAAGGCACTTTTCCTTCAATGCTCAGTAACCAAATTCTGAAGATTCCAATGCGACATGGTTAAGGGCAGGCAAAACTGATTCTGAAGTCTGTGTTCATACTGGGTTCACTCGGCATAAAGGGCATTGTTCAGATATTGTTTGACCAATGAGATCACTTTGTTAGTTCAGGATTTAAGTAAGGAAAATTGGCCTGAAATATATAAAATCTTGTGTTACGGTGTTTCTCCGTGGTATTTGCATTTTTATGAAGTCATGTAGTATTTTGAAGCATCTTAATAAAGGATGTATATTATCTTTCCTAAGCTCCAATTCTGCATGTGGTAGAACAGAGCATTTAGAGTGTCATGGACTTCTTCATGTTGTGTAGCCAGCAATAAGGGGCCTTGAGCCCTGTTTCTTTCTTAGCAGTTATGTGTGGCCACTGAGTTCCTGGGCAAAACATCCTTATGAAATTTTCATTGATGAGAAGAGTTGTGGTTTTATTTTCAGCATGGTGTGAATGAATTTAGCTGCATGAGTCCTATTAATGTTAATAAGTGTTGTGCATCTAAATGACTGTGCATTTTACTGAACATTTGCCTCTTGGTGTGTTTAGAGTAGAACAGGATATATTTGAAAGCATCCTTCCTTGAAATAACCTGAAAATCTTGTGAATATGGGGGTAATGGGAAGGCATTCAGAACTACAAATCAAAAAAGAACTGGAAGGAACCACAGGGAAAAAAAAACCAAACCAAAACAAAACAACCAAACCCAAAAGAGATATAAAGCAGATCAAACAGCTGCAAAGTCAAACAGAACATGTTGGGAGTAAACAAGGATGTTAAAACCTTAGCAAACCAGAATACAGAGGAATCACAAAACTGCATTTAATAGAGGTCACTATTAAACTAAATCATTGTGTATCAAATCACCTCCTAAAATCCAGAAATCTCTTCTGTAGATGGTGATAGTTGTGAATCATGGTATGTAGAAATTTATGGAGGTACTTCTTTAACCCCAAAGTAGGGGTGAAAGGACAAAATAGGACATCAGATTGATTCTCTTGACTTTTCATATAGGGAAGTCTAAAATTATACTTTTTTTTTCTTGACACTGCGTTTGACTGTGTCATCCTGTTGTAATGCTCACAACTGATGCATTATACAACCTTGCATTATAGGCTTGCAAGAACCTGATCTCTCAGTAAACTGACATGTCTGATCTCTGTGACCTGTGGGGAAAGAGATGGAGAAAGAGGAAAGCATGCTATCTTTATTTCCTTCCATTTTCAGAGTGGGGTGATGTTGTTGATCATTGCCCAAGATGGAGTAGCACATTCTGTAGCATAGGCCACGTTTTGACCTGGCAGAACTGAACAAGCAGAAGGGCTGCCAGTTACAAGCAGAAGCAAGGTTGCCAGAAAGTTTATGGGAACAATTTTCTCAACTAGGTTAACATTTAAAAAAGCCACATATTGTACTAATTTTCTGTGAGAAACTGTGTATGCAAGAATATAATCAGAATGGTTTGATGCATAAAACCCCTCCTTCATTAATATTTGATAACTAGTATTCCAAGAAAAAAAAAAGATTAATTTTGTTGAACATGCTGAAATACTCCTAAAGAAATAAATTTTTAAGTAAGTGGTGAATTACTGTATGCTGTTGTGGTATTTATTGTTTTGCTGCTAATCAAAGCTGCTCTGTAACAATATTTACGCTACAATGGATCTCCAGTATTGCTGTAGTGCTGCCCCACATTTTGTTTAGCACTTTCTTTATAATAGAAAAAAACAGCCCAGAAAGTTCTTAGTGAGCTGTATGAGTTTGAATTAATCTATTTGACATTTTCAGTTTGCAGCTCAAGAAAACTGCCTTGGGATCTCATTAAGAAGTTGTGAAAATTGCTTTATCATATGTCTTTTGTTTCTGGTAGATGAACACTATCAAAATTTTGATTCTCCACTTTAGATCTATTCTTCCTCTTCCTTCCTCCCTTGCCATCTATATACTTGTATTTATAGGTGAGTGAAGCTGCAGTGGCAGAAAGAGATATCTCATAATTGAAAATAACTACACACCTTTGTGGTTTACAAGGTGGAGTTTGGTACTTCAAAGAGCAGTGACTATGTTACACACTGTTTTCTGCAAATGTACTAGAGTGGTGATCTAGCTGCTTCACAGCTGGGATGGGGAAAGCTTTGGTTCTGACTTGTTTGATCTCCATTGTGGCTTTGCTTCAGAGTTTTACATAAAAGATACAGCATTAGTCTGTGGACAAATTTAAACAAAATGCATCAAAAAGTTAAAGGTGTCTCGGTTTGAGACAAGTTTGGGGGCAAAACAATCTGGAATGAACGTCTTCCCCAAAGACAGGTTTTCGGCACTCCCTCCCTCAATGATGCGAAAAGAATTTCTTGTATGAAAGTGAAAAAAACTACTTCTTTAAAAAACAAAGCACCAGCAGGGCACAGGAAAAATGAATAACTGTTAGAATATTAAACCTCCTCGATGCAGAGAAAGCTGGTGTATTCAGAGTTCTTTTCTGTAGCTGGCTTGGCCCCTCGCGAGGTCTGAGGCTGGGATGCGGCATCCCCGCAGCCCTCCTGCTGGTCCACAGGGTCTGATCATCTGGTTCTCGGATCACAGCTAGGCCAAACAGTTCCAGAAGAGGAAGAAGGAGTTCTGGAGGATTTAGGTATGCAGTCCTGGGAAAATTTCTTGCTGACAGGCTGGCTAAAAGCAGGAAGGAGCTCCCTTGGCTCTGCAGTGGTGAGAGCGCGGAGGAGTGTGTGAGTCCTTGAATACAAACCGTGCTGAAGAATTCACCCAGCTTCTCTCCCCCCTCTCCTAGACCCAGCTTAAAGCTATGGGACCCACTTCTGGGCATAAAGCAGATGATAGGGAAATACAGTATTATCATAAAATCACCCCAAGAGAAGTGGTAATAAGTTATTGAGGAGATTTGAGTGAATATTGTTTCTGCAAAGATTGATTTATCCTGGAAAAATATCAGGCTAGAATTTTCAAACATTCCAGACTTAGTGAAATTGCGTAATTTTTTTTTTCTACTTCTTAAGACTCTTAAGCATTTTTTGTATAGAAAAGAAGCAATAGCTTTCCTATCTTAGTGTTTTGTCTCTATAAGTTCAATAAAGGTTTTTCTGAAGAATGTAATATATCCATTATAACCCCTATTGTTCAATGCATCTATATAGGGGGTTAAATTTCCTCCAGAAAAACCCAGTCATTATTTTATACACTGAAGCATGTAGATTGATTGTCATTTTAATTTTATTCTAGCTGACTTAGTCTAACTGTATATGCTATTTTTATTCATGAATGTTAAGTCATTTTTGTATCTTATGATTTTCAGTAATATCTGGAGGTATCAAGCACCACAAATTAATTATATGGTATATTGTCATAACCCACAATTTATGCATTTTAAATGTGTAGCCTTTTCTAACAGAGTGCATGGATAATCCCCGACAGCAACTAAGTTCTGTGCAGCTGGTCTTACTCCTCTCTCCTCCAGCCCTGGTCAGATGAGGAGAAGAATCAGGAAAAGCTAAAGCCGGGGGGTTGAAATAAAAACAACTTAATAATTGAAATAAAGTAAAATATTATAATAATAACAGAAACAATATATATTTATAATTTATATAGTTTTTGTTAAATAATAAAAATTTATTATTTTCCTTAATAAAGGGAAAGAGAGAGGAATAAACCTCAAGAGAAAAAAGTGATGCATAATAGAGCTGTTCACCATGCACTAACCGATGCCCAACTGGTCCCCACATATGTTTTGGTTAAGACTCTACAATATTTACAAATGCCAAATACTATCAGATGTTTTCAGAAAACATATTTCTGTGACATGCTAATTGTTGATAGTTCTAAAAAATTGTTGATAGTTCTAAAAAATTGTGGGGTCCAATGAACAGATACTTAACCAGCACGAATAGTACAAAGAGTGAACAGCTCAAAAACTACCTACAAATTTAGCTATTTATGCATAGAAAATACAGCTAGCACCTGTGAATAATAGGTAAATATAAAGAAAATTAAGATGTCATTAATTGTTCTGCATCTTCTAATATGAAAGGTATAGTCAGAACACATAGTAATCAAAATCTTAAATACTATTATTCATTCCAGAAACTTAAATTTCAGAGCAATGTTGATATAACTGGAATGCTCAGAAAACCACATCTTGTGTCCAATAAAAACAATGCAAATTTAATTTATCAAATGATTACAACTAGATGTTGATAGACCTATTCCAGACAAATTTATATTATACACAAATATTTTTGAATGTCAGTATCTTCAGATATACTCAGCAGTTCTGTACACAAGAAGCTAACTAGGACATTTTGTGTGAAATCATGTGTTCAGATCTGGTGAAATTCTGGCAATTTCAAGGCCTTCTTTATCTCTTCTATCACAATATAGAAGTAAAATCAAATTATCAACCTCAGAATAGAATACATTTGCATAGGTCAGCAGCCACAATGGAAGAAATGTCAAATTAAAGATTTTCAAAACTAAACACTGTGTTTATGTTTGTCAATTACAAATTACTGTGGTTTAAATAGAGTCCAATGCCACTGCAGGCTGAGGAGATAGGATAAGAATCCTGTTTTAAGAATCTCTTATCCTTGTCAGATAAATCAGACATCCCTTTCATCCATAGTAACAGGTAACAAAATTCTAAGAAAATTAAATATTCATAAATTCTGGTGAAGTAGCAAGAAGCCTATAGCATCAAAAAATCATAGAACCCATAATTGCATTTGATCTCAAGCTATGATTTTAGACTAGGTGAAATGAGGCTACTTACTGAATATCCACAGAGACAGTATATGACTAGAAATGGTGGAACTACTATCAGTTCTCCCACTTTCCTACAGCTTTCTAGACTTGTATTATTCTCTACTTACTTTGTTTACACAGAATCTAAAAAGAAGATTTTGGATTTCTTCTGCCCATTATGCTCTCTGAATCTGAGAAACATCACATTCAATTGTCTATGGTCTCTCAAACAGCCCTTGGAGGCCTGATCAAATGCATGCTGCTTGGAAAATGCAGTGAGCACCACAAGGCAGTCCTGCCTTCCTGCAAGTGTGCCTGAGGGCATTATTACTGCTGCAGCCTCCTGCAGACTGAAAGCCTTGAGGCAACACCTCTTGTGTCTCTCTTCTAGTTTTGCACCACCTATGAAGAAGGGGCAGTCAATAACTAACTCATGTAAGCACAAGTTAACTATTGGGAGACAGCAATGTTAGTTCAGACAGCAGATGTTAATTACAAAGCCTGAGAAGCCGAATTCACCCTAATCTTGTCAAGATAGAGGGGACAAGGATCATCTCAGAGATTGCTGAATCATCCCTCAAAGGACTACGCATGCCCAGGGAGAAAGGTGAAAAGTTCACTGCGAGGATGACTACTGGCCTTCATCAGAAAGACCCCCGAGGAAGAGGAGAGGCCTTCCTCAGCGCGACCACCAGGACACACAGCGCATGCGTGGCCCATATGCTAATGACTTCCGAGAAATAATTTGTATAACCACACCTGTCCCAAGGAATGTGATGAATATTCATAATTTAACCCTTAATACTGTGTTGTAGAGAGCACCAGGTGTGTGTGTTTGGAGGAGCGATCCCCACACACCCGGCGCGCCGAATAAAGCAAATACCCGCTTCTCTGACTCTGTCTCTGAAGTGTCTCCTGGCGCGGTTGAGGCACGATTCATCTGGCACCCCGAGATGGGACCCTCTCTGCCCGGCTGCTGGATCCAGGGGTAAGCAGACCTCCCAGTCGCGACCCTGAATTTTCAGGGGGAGCTCAGCTGTCCCTTGGCTCACGGCGGGGGCAGACAAGGACCATCTGCACCAAATTAAGGTATTTGCTATTCCTTTTAAACACAAAATACCTGCAGGTCCAGGGTTCGAGTCCCTGAGGGTGGGTTGAAAGTCCCGAGGAAGACTGGGTCTCCCAAAATTAGTCCTGGGCAAGAGGAAAAGTACTTTTAAGGGTTGGACCCCCAGGGTTGGACCCCACTGTGAAAAGTACTTTTAAGGGGGTTGGACCCCCCCGGGGTTGGACCCCACTGCAAAAGGTACCTTCAAGGGGTTGGACCCCGCTGTTATGCGATATTGTACGGCTATTTGCGTACGGCTATTTGCGTTTTGTCTGTTGCTATTGTGCTGCTGTGTGAGTGAGAGTGGATGAGACGCGCTGTCAAGGTGCGAAGCGAGTGAGGGGCTCTATCTGCGGTTCCGTACCCCGGCGACGGGCTCGGCCAGAGAAAAGCGAAGCGTTTGGCAAAGAGTGAATGAGGATAAATCATATAAACCATTGGTTTGGAATTCAACCTTACTGTCCGAAGCGGGGGGGGCAGATTTTAGAGGAGAAAGATTTTAGCTATTGAATTGAAAACATCCAGACCCCCAACACCTTTCTAATGTAGCTCCATCTGATTTCCCTTTTGAAATCCCGTGTTTAGTGTATGAAAGCAGTTGTGAAGCTTTTATTTCTGTGCATGTATTAATTGTGAGAGAAAGTGGTATTGTACTTCTACTAGATGGAGTGGGTGGTGTCCAAGCTGCCAGAGGAGAGAGCTTGGTATCAGACTAGAAAGAGCAAGAATAAAAAAAAATGAAAGTGCAGATAATGTTAGAGTAAGGGGACAGTGGCAGAGAATAGTGAGAAATTTGAGAGAAACCGGTTAGAAAAGTACAGCAAGTGTATATGTATGTAAGAAGAGATGAGGAAAAGGCAAAAGTGATGGCAAAGGTGATGGCAGAAGTTGTAAGAATTGCGGACGTGATTAACAGGTTTGGGTGTGCAGAGCTGTAAGGCTCCTGTTATGTGGTGCTTGTGCAGAGCTGAAAGGCTCCTGTTTGGCGGGGACCCGTGCCCCTGTGCCTTTCGTGTTTTGTTGTGAAAAGCCAAAATTGGCAGGTTTCAGACCTGAGGCAAATCCGGAGCTCCTATCTTGTGGGGAACCCCGCCACCAGTCTGTGGTTTATTGTGCAAAACTAGAATTGGCAGATTCTAATCCTGCAGCCAATTCTGCAGCTGCTGCCTTGTGGGAATGGTGGTGTCCCTGTGCAGGCCCAGGTATTTGTCATGCAGCCTTGTCTGTGGGGGCTGTAGAGAAACCTATGGAGAAAATGTTTTGCTATTCTTCCGTGGTTAATTTGTTAATCACCTCTCTACTCCTGGGGTGGACTTGGTAATAAAATAAAAAAAAAAAAAAAAAAAAAAAAAAAAAAAAAGGGGTTTTAGGCAGTAGCATTGCTTGCTGCCAAACTTGATCTTGTCCAAAGGGAAAATCACTAGAACAAAGGGAGCAAACTGATAAGGCAAACTGCTCCAGGGCGAAAAGCAGAAGCCTACTAAAACCCTGAAGAAAAAAAAAAAAAAAAAAAAAAAAAGGGCAATCTAAATGCCTGATTCACAGACTGCAACTCTTGCAAAACTTTTAGAAGCAGTCTCACTCCCTCCACTGAAGAATCAGTTGGAAGAAACCCCACCGAAAACCTGTGGGAGACAACAAAAGTGGTGCAACAGGCACTTCATAGAATAAATACTAAAACTCCACTTGAATAAGTTAATGCAATTAAACTCTTGTTTCACTTAGACATATTTTTCATTTTTTTGGGGGGGGGGGGAAGTTTGTTTCTTTTCTCTTCTCTAGGAATGTCAAATGTCCCAACATCAAAGATAAAGAAAGCAGTTTGAGAGCAAGGAAACTGCAAGCAGCAAAATCACACCTAAATGTGATAACCATTGCTCCACTGTCACTTTGTGTTAGCCCCAAAAAGTTTCACTATTTTTTTAATAATCAGCCTAGTGGGCCAAATTTTCACTTTCCTTCTATAGGAATCTACCAACTCATGAAATGGAGCTGTGTGAAAACCAATGAAATGTAAAGTGTCACCATAATTGCTCGCATTGTCAGTTGGTTAATGTTTGTAATTTGTTTGTGTTTTCATTACAAGTGACTTGGTGAGAGATCAAATAGAAGTTAACGCATTCTACATATTCTTGAGTTTAATTTTTGTCTAACTTGTTTTGTCTTTTTACTGAAAAATGGTGTAGTTAAAGTCTTATAGATGTATAATTTGTCTCAACCAATATTATCCTGAGAGTTGGTATAAGAATTTATACATATTTGAAATCCTACAAATATGGACTAACCTTCCCGGTTCTGCCTCAGAAGGCTTCAAAATTATTATAATATAGCTAAATTTTTTAGATTTTCTAATTAGTCAATTAAAGAATCTTGACAAAATACAAGCAAATGCTACATGAGAAATGATTGAATCCCCCTTCCTAAACCAAGGGGGATACAGAAAAGCCTTCTACCAGCTCTCAAACTAAAGTGCTGTTCAATCTCAAGCCATATGTCTTAAGAGGATGTTTTCACTTTTCCTCACCCCTCCTATTTATAGCACATTCTGCAATCTCAGTTGTAGGTGCAGAATGGGATGAAGACAAAAAAAAGGAACAACCAAAAACAACAACAACAACAAACTAGGTTTGAAAGAGAATTCATTTCATTTTTAATCCCACCAAAATAAAGCCACAGTTTGTAGTTTGTGTCAAGATTAAATGACAAGAGTGCTATAATCTGTCTCCTGGAAAACAGAGCATAGCCCTAATGTAAAGATATGTTTGCATGAGAATATTTTGTATGAAAATGTTTTGTGTGTTAGTTTTGTATCATAAAAACTAATCCTTCATAATGTATAGAATTATATAGCAGAGTAAGAATATTATTATAACAAAAACTGTATAAAAAGGCTATAACCAAAGAAGCCTCCTGAAGATACCTGACTAAGACTTTAAAGTGTAAGTTAAACCACTAAGATTAGATAAAGGAAAGAGAAATACCCATAAATAGTAAAATAACAAATCAAGTGATCCCATTAGTAGGAGATATTGAAATTCCAGAGATCAAAACAGGCTCCCTCAGTGATTATTGAACTACTGGAAGGGGCACAACCAGTGTCAATTAAACAATATACACTAAGGCATGAAACATGAGTAAGAATAGAACCAATAATTACTACATTTATTAATCAGAGGTTGTTGAGAGAGTGTAGACCTTCCTGCAATACCCCAGTTCTACCAGTACAGAAGCCAAATGAAAGTTATTGATTAGTTCAGGACCTGAGGACACTTTACTCACAAAATTACAAAGTGACTGAGTGTGGTTTTCAGTTTTAGATTTAAAAGATGCTCTCTTTTGTCTGCCATTAGCTGAAAGCAGTCAGGAAATTTTTGCCTTTGAATGGGAAAACCCCAGAACAGGGAGAAAAAGTCAGCTCACATGGACTGTATTGCCACAAGGATTCAAAAATAGCCCCACAATATTTGGAAGTCAATTAGCCAAGGAACTGGAAGCCTGGACACTGCCACTTGGAGAAGGTACACTCCTGCAGTACGTCGATGATCTACTGATAGCAACAAGGACCTGTGAAGACTGCAAGAACTAGACTGTAAGTCTTTTAAATTTTCTGGGACTAAGTGGGTATAGAGTCTCCCCTGAAAAGGCTCAGCTAGTCCTGCAGAAAGTTACATATCTGGGGTATGAACTGGCAGGAGGGGAGAGAGCCTTGGGAGACAACAGGAAAGAGGCAATTTGTCAACTGCCCAGGCCAACCACAACCAAAGAACTAAGAACCTTTCTGGGAATGACAGGATGGTGTAGATTATGGATCTACGACTATGGACTCATTGTAAAACCTTTATACCAACTCCTAAAAGAGACTGGGGGAACTCACCTATGCTGGACACCAGAGACTAATAATGCATTTGTAACCCTGAAACGTGAGTTAATGCAAGCTCCAGCACTGGGCATACCAGATGTCACTAAACCTTTTCTGTTGTTCTCACATGAGAGACAAGGACACTTGGGACTTTTGGCACAGAAGCTGGGACCCTACAAAAGGCCGGTGGCTTATTTCTCCAAGCAGCTGGATGTGGTCAGCCAAGGATGGCCCCCCTGCCTGCGTGCAGTGGCAGCTGTGATCCTGAACATAGAAGAAGCTCGCAAGTTCACACTGGGCCAGCAGATAAGTGTTTTTGTCTCTCACACAGTGTCAGCAGTGCTCACACAGAAAGGAAATCACTGGTTAACCCCATCTCGCTTTCTCAAATACCAGGCTGTCCTGGCAGAATCGGAGGATGTGAGTATCCAGGTAACTAACATTTTAAACCCAGCAGCTTACCTCCAGGACAAGGCTACTGAGGAGCCTGTACAGCATGACTGCATTGAAACCATGGAGGCAGTTTACTCCAGCTGCCCAGACCTAAAGGACTCTCCGCTAGAAAATGCAGACAGCTGGTTCACTGATGGGAGCAGTTATATCAAGAATGGTGAGCAGCTCGCTGGGTATACAATTACAACCACAGACACTGTCATTGAGGCAAAACCATTACATGTGGGGACATCAGCTCAAAAGGCTGAAATAACAGCCCTAACTCGAGCCTTGGTGTTGGCCAAAAGAAAGCCTATCAACATTTGGACTGATTCAAGGTATGCTTTTGGGGTGGTACACACTCACGGGGCTATCTAGAAAGAAAGAGGTTTATTAACCTCACAGAAGAAAGAAATCAAGCATGCTACTGAAATCATGCAGTTACTGGAAGCAGTGGTAAAACCTTCAAAAGTGGCTATAATGCATTGTAGGGGACACTCCCAGGGTAACACTATCCCTGAACTGAGAAATGCTATGGCAGACAAAACAGCAAAAGCAGTGGCCAGTAGAGTTCAGATCCAAGCCCTAACTCTAATTATGATTTAAATTAGATAAAAAAAAAAAAAAATTATTAGCACAGATGGGTGGGCTAAGATAAAAAGGTCTCATAGTCATATCCAGAAAACTGTTAAAATTATTTATCCAAAGTGAACATTGCATCAAATCACTTTAGATGACACTTCTTGAAGGCTTAAAGAGGTATGAGACAAACTTACATCATGGTTACCCAACTTATCCTGGCTTAAACAATTGTTTGTAATAGCTATTTGTGTTATTGCATTCTTACTTATTGTTTGTATTAGTAGTTACTGTTGTATGATATTATGTACTTGGAATTGTGATGCTTATGCTCAATATAAACAAGTATAAACTTAGAAATAAGATAGAGAAGGGTTCTTACTTTAAAGACATACAAGATTTGTAAAGAATTACAAATAACCAAAGAAAAGGGGGGATTGAAGAAGGGGCAGTCAATAACTAACTCATGTAAGCACAAGTTAACTATTGGGAGACAGCAATGTTAGTTCAGACAGAAGATGTTAATTACAAAACCTGAGAAGCCGAATTCACCCTAATCTTGTCAAGATAGAGGGGACAAGGATCATCTCAGAGATTGCTAAATCATCCCTCAAAGGACTACGCATGCTCAGGGAGAAAGGTGAAAAGTTCACTGCGAGGATGACTACTGGCCTTCATCAGAAAGACCCCCGAGGAAGAGGAGAGGCCTTCCTCAGCGCGACCACCAGGACACACAGCGCATGCGTGGCCCATATGCTAATGACTTCCGAGAAATAATTTGTTTAACCACACCTGTCCCAAGGAATGTGATGAATATTCATAATTTAACCCTTAATACTGTGTTGTAGAGAGCACCAGGTGTGTGTGTTTGGAGGAGCGATCCCCACACACCCGGCGCGCCGAATAAAGCAAATACCCACTTCTGTGACTCTGTCTCTGAAGTGTCTCCTGGCCCGGTTGCGGCACGATTCACCTACAGTAATCCTAATTTAGCTCTTAATTAGCTAATTGTAGTGGTTATCTCAAAAAGCAAACTGGAATTTAAACACACAGAAATTTGTGTGTGGGAACAGACCAGGGGTTTTTTTACTGGTGGCTTGTAGCAGACGTGATAGAGAAAAACACCTGAGGACACAAATTTTGTTCACTAGCATTATAGTCTCTGGAGAATAACTACCCTGATTGCTAATTGGTTTTATAGTACAAAAAGCAGTTAAATGCTGCTGCTACTGAGATGGATTCAGTGCTGAAATGAAGATGAGACATTTTCTCTGATATTTTCATCTTGTTCAAGCAAAAAAGGAGAAGTAAAACAGCAAAAAAAAGGGAAACTGTTCTTTTCTCTACAAATCCTTATTAAAGCCCAGGTCCTTTCCATGAATTATAAATAAACTACTGGAGAAGAAAACTTGAGAAAGTTTATGGCTGAATCAATGGAAGTTACAGTCATACTGAAAACTGTATCAATATATAGAGAAATATCAGTGATCAGAATTGCAATCTAGTAAGCCATAAGAATGTCTTTATCTGAAGTCTTCAGTTTCTTTGACTTTGAAGTGCAAATTTCTAATTTGCATGAAAAATTCAGTGATAATTGAATTTAAAATGCATTGTCATTACTGACATTCTCATTCAGAACTCCAGAAGTCCTAATCTGCAGAAGTTGTCTTACTGGATGAACTTCTTGACGAACTCCTCATGAAGTTTTTCTGCTTTTCCTATCCTCAAATGTGACCCAAGTGTCTTGCTAAAACAATCGCAGAAGAAATATTGATATTTGTTATCAATAATTTGTTAATTGTATTATAAGGATCTTTACATGTGTTTTTTTAACAAAGGAAGACAGCGATGTCCACAGACCTCTGTTGCTGCCTGTTCTGAGCTTCCCCTCCCCCTCCCAAAGACACTTGCTCCTGTCATGTGCTCCGACCTCCTTTGTTCTAAGTGCGGGCAAAACCAAATGTAACTCAAACTCTTTAGCAGCAGTGTCTGTCCGGTCACCACGGGTCCGCCCCAGTCCTCCCCTTTCCCCTTCTCCAAATAAAAGATGGTCGAGGGAGGCGCCGCCCCCTTTGTCAGCTCAGCTATCTTCCTGTGAACATCTCTGATTGTCTGTCTCATTTTGAAAGCTTCTAACTGCAGGAAATTGAGCAAGCAGGGAGCTATATTTCTCCCTCTTTGCTTCTGCTGATGGTATTTGCTTTGCAGCTGATACAGGTACCGATTTTAGAGCTACTAAAGTGCTAGGTTGCCCGTGCTACCTCTCTAGGCTGCTCGAGGCTTTCTAAGGCATTGAAATACAAGCGCTAGCCGGTATAAAGCTGAAAAGATACCTTCCACAGACCTCCTCAAATATCTTCACCTTTCTGTATTTCTTTCTTAAAGCTGTACAGGCTGAATGGTTTTTACATGTGTGGATCTTCTCTAGATGAAGCACAATCACTTACAAGTGGTGGTGGTTTGTTTTGTCAAATTGTGCTGTTTTCTGGTGTGTGAGAAAACTCCTTCAGTCAAAAATTCCAGTAGTGTAATATTGTGCCAGATTCTCCCAAGTCTGCCTAAGCCTTTAACTTTGAAAATAATGTTGTTCCATCAGGTTCTTACTCATCAGCATCACCTATGTAGAGGATTTAATTATTTATTATTTTAAATTAATTTTCTGTTATGCTAAATATCTACATGACCCCTTATAGTTTGTCTGCCAAGAGTAGTGCCTCAGATTTCTGCTTTCTGAAATCGACAAAAAATGTTCCTAAGCATAAATAGTCATTAGCAAATGACCAAATCCATAATAAAAGCTACAGAGGGATAAGTATAAAAAGGATCATACATTCACCAGTTTGCTGTTATTATTTTGTCTCCTGTTCTGTTGAAAAACCAGATGCTTTTTTAAGCCCATAAGACTTTAAGATGCATGAAATTGTGTCTATGAGAAGAAAATTTCTATTTTTTTATTATCTTCCCTTTCTTCATGCATGTTATTTCTTAATTGACTTTTTAAAACTTCCTGATTACTGTTCTGTATTTCTGCATTTGCTGGCTCACTATGAAACACAGTCCTTATTCATGGACAGATGGGAAAGTACTTTTTATGATAATAGTGGGGTTTTTTCACTCACCATTTCTCAGATTTGTATAGATTACTTTAAAATTCTTCCTAGATGTGCTTCTGGATAAAAACATAATATTCCACATGATTCTGGAAAAGATTTTTAGATTTATGACTTTTCTAATTTTACAATAATGAAACTTGTATTTTCTTGTGGAGTTCATCCTGTGCCTTCTTAAATAGAATGCATTAAATACAGTTAAATAGATGCACTAAAACCTTTTTTTTTCAGTTAACATTGGCATAATCTCTTTTTGCTATGGCTTCATTAGTTTGCTTAATTTGCATGTGTGGAAGCAAATTTTAAGAAAGATCACTCTTGTCATATTGAGTAACCATTTGGATGTAGCAAACATTTACTAGAAATTATCTTCCTGTTCAGGGACATCATGGGGTCTAGTTATCATTTAAATGTTATGCAAGTCTTCGAAATTAGACTTAAGTCATGCAAATGTTTTGTGCATTAGGGTGAATTCCTACGTTTTGAATGTATATCTGGAACTAGTGCCTCCTTTAACCACATTAAGCGGAAACTAAGGATTCAAGCTTCAATCTACCAAATATATCTGTAAGCCTCCAGGTTTCCCCAGATTTGTGGAGCCTTATGAATGGCTAAGGACCAAATTGTAGCAGTTGATCAATTTGATTAATGCATTTGGACACTCTGTCTGGTGAGAATGAGTGGAGTCTCTCCTTAGGGTTTAAAAGAGAGCCTTGACCTTTGCATGCACAGAAGTAACACTGACGTCAGCACAAAAAAAAAAAAAAAAAAAAGAAGAGATCTTCTAGGCTGAAGTCACTGACTAGTGTCTGTCCAGAAGGCAAATTACAATGAAACATGATACACAGAGGAATTAAAATAGCTGTTAATTTTAGCTCTCTACAGGTTCTAGTTATGAGAAAGAACTTAATTACTTCAACAGAATTACAGGCTAGAAAAGAACAGCTGTTTTTCCTGACTGTTGGGATTCAGAATGCAACTTTTATAATGTTAGAGTAGAACATTAGGGAATTAGAAGAGAAGGCTAAAAAAATAAGGGCTATATGGTGATTAGTACCTTCTTGGATACTATCAATGTTTTGTCACAGGGTAGCAGGAAACTCTAAAACTATATGCTGTCGCCATATAAGCCCAAATCTTACTTGTGATAGACTTTATTCCACATTGCTTTCAATTGAAAAGACAGTGAAAACTTGGTTCATCCTCTGGAGAGAAAATAGAGTAAGTCTTAACACTGTTCTGTCTTCCAGTGATTGGTAACAGGTCACTGAAATAAGTCTTTGTTTGTCCCAGTATATGGGCTGTCAGAATTGGGGAATGTTTGGCACACATTTCTCTGGGAACAGAATTATAAGCATGTGAAAGGCTTCTTCCACATTCAAAACGAGAGAGCAGAAATATCTCTGCTACTTGCAGGTTTATGTGGTTTCCCTGACAGACTTCAACAACACTTTCATCTGAAAGAGAGAGAGAAAATACACACAGAGAAGCAGACTGAGAGTAAAGCTATCAGAGAGGGCCTTCAGAAAGCACTTCAGACTAAAAGTGTAATATTAACCATTTAGGAAGGGAATTATTCTACTACAATATAGCCATAAAACCACTGTTAGCCACTGGTTGTGGGAAAGGATAAGCTGGGACATGTGAAATTGACAGTTTAATATTTGTGATTTTGGCTATGAAAGATTAGATCTGTTACAAATACTTCTATGATGCTATGTGAAGAGGTAGTTCAGTCATCACTTTTTGAAAGTGTTTTCTAGCGTAAGTGTCACAAAATATTTTGGTTATTAAAACTTAAACGAATAACATGTGAAAGGCTGGATCTGGGCATTTCAGATAGATTGATGCTGTAGGTGAAATGTTGGTCTTTCAGCAACCTGAAACCCGTGGTAGCACAAAACCTGAAATTAGGTGTTCAAAGTGTGAACACATTTAAAATTGAAGTGTGTGGTGTGAACATTAAAGTTTGTCTCTATACTGACTACAATATTTTTCTGTTCTTGCAGCAGCAATGCCTGCACTGTTAAAAAAATGGACACAGTCCATATTTTTGTGTTAATGAAGGTCATTGCAAAGCACTGTCAGAAACCTATGTAAGACATGCAGAGCACAAAAGTTTTGGGACCATTTCCGTATTGCATGTCCTCACAATTTTTACTTTTATTACTGGGAAGGTTGGCAGAACGACAGAGTCAGGAGAGCCCTGCGACAAGGAATCACTGAATGTAAATAGCAAATTTGCCCTTAGATTCAGGCTCAATGTCAGTCGAGTTGAGCCAAGGAATCCAAATGCACTGAACAGGTACTCTTCTAACATACAATTGTATAATAATTGAAAAAAAAGACGCCAAATTAAAATGATGCTTTTTGAGTCTCTGATGATAACTTTAAAAATGTAATACCAATTTCTTTTGTTTTTAAGAATCAGATCCAAAGAGAACTGTCTTACAAAAAAATGTTGATTAAAAAACCCAAACCAAACAAAAAACTCTGGCAAGGTAGTTGTAGCAGTTTGCATTAAAATATTTTAAACTGGAAAAAGTTTACTTCATCCCCAGGTTTCCTCACTCAAAGTAATAGCAGTCTTTGAATCAAAACTTCATTCTTCAAGACTAGGATGGAACTGGGAGTCAAATAGCTAGTGCTAACTGGGTGTTGCTGTGAGATATACCTTGTACTGCACAAAGATTTAAAGACAAAAAGCAAGAAATAAGATCCCATAAAAACTTTTAATGATTTGATAGCCTTGTAAATGATTTCTATAGACATTAACTTTTAGGACTTTAGCATTTATTTTCTCATAACAAGGGTGAATCGATTATTGAATGGTTGAATGCACACAGTGCATATTGATCTGTTCATGTGTAGCAGCTTTCTCCCAGCAGGCACCTTGCTGCCTGTAACATATTTTAAATAGGATTACTACTCATTAAATTACAATGACCTGGAGCAACGGTCAACACAACTGAAATTGCCTCAGTTCATCATGTTTTGGTTCACTGCCATTACATTTCAGAGGCTGCGTTTCCCTAGAGTAAATAGACCTGAAGAACATATCTAGTTGAATGCTTCAGCTTGTGTTTAATCAAGTAAACCTGAAAAATTCATACCTATATTTGGAAGTTAAGGAAGTGTAAGAAATTCTTTGTTGTAGTTTTAGGGAATTTTAATACTTGTTTTAGATTAAAACGTAACAATCTTTGGCTGATGTGACACAGAGTCATACCCTGGTACACTGGCTTTTGACCACAGGGGACTTTAGTCTGATTTAAAGAACTGTGGGAGTGGCAGTTAAATCAGGCCAGGATCTTCCATCTAGACTGTTTGGCCACATTTGTGTCTTCTAGTTTTAGACATGAACACAGAAAAGGGACGTAGATGTCCGCTTAATTACATAGGTGCTGGATCAAACAACACATAGTAGTTTTCCTCATTGAGTGGTGGCACTGGAAGCTGCTTTCCACTATTTCTGTTTCCACTTTCTACTGTTTTCCAATTCATCCAGATTTAAATTATCTCTGAATGTGTCAGAAATAAAATAATTGCCTAATTTTTGGGATATTTTTAAGGCAGACAGAAACTTTAAGCTATTAGCAAAGACAGTGGCACTGTCACCCTTTATACCAGGAAGACATTGGGATGAAACCTGGGAAATACAAGAACAGAATTCTCTTTCAAATGGAGCTGAGAAATAATCTGGATCTTCCCTATAATAGAAAAGATTTCTAAATGCTAAGATAAGGAGAATTATTAAAAACATTTTCTCACATAGGGTATACTGATGTTCTGTGTACCACACTGCAATTACTATAATTATCTTTCTGGCAAAAGTAGGCTTTATCAGTGTTTAAGGTATTGATTTATTTTCACATGAAGTCTCAAAGTTGAGGCTTCTTTAAGTGAGGAAGAAAGAAAGAGAGGAAAAGAACGGAAAAGGAAGAGGGGAAAAGGAAAAGGGGGAAAAGAATAGGAAAAGGGGAAAAGGAAAATGGGAAAAGGAAAAGAGGAAAGGAAAAGAAGTAGAAAGAGAAGAAAGAGAAGAAAATGGAAAGAAAAGAAAGAAAAAGAAAAGAAAGAAAGAGAAAAAGAAAAAGAAAGAAAAAAAAGAAAAAAGGAAGAGAAAGAAAGAAAATTTTATAACAATGCCTGTTTCAGTAGAGACCTCTTTCATGCAAGTACATTGTATTCCATATTGCCATTAGGCTTCTGTGTGTGATTTGCCAACCACTACTGTAGCATTATCCACGTGGCTTTTGTGACTGTTTTAACACAAGTTGAAAAAATAGTGAATATTTGTCAGATTTAGTGGAAACTACTTTAAATTTACCCAGACATGTATTTCAGAGTGTTTTTACTGTGTGTGAGAGAGTTGCAGTGAGAGACTCTACACCAGAAGAATGTATGAGGATTGCAGGGTGAACATCAGTCTCCTTACAGACATATTTTCACCTGCTCATGTGGTATGCACCTATGCCTTGATGACAGTACAACTGGCATTTTGCTGCATATGAAAATGTTCTTTCAACAGATGAAGTATGTTTTTGTCAGCTTGCCCTTTTAGGTGATACTGGGTGTTTCCTAATGGATTCTTTCAAATTTTACACTTCAAAATGGCTCTGGATTTCACTGTCATAATGTAGCTTGACTAGTCCAAGTCCACATGTCATGGATATTGCAGACATAATCCTCTTTGTTGCATCTAACAAGAAAGTTTGTGGAAAGTGAAATGATTTGCCCAGTGAGACTGAATTCAAACTAATTACCTACTGTTGCTTTCCACTAGACAAGCAGTTTGTGAAAACAAGAGGTGAGTCCACATAATTTCCAATCTATATTGCACATACTCCAAGGGGAGAGGGGGCTACTTGATGATGCACAGCAGCATCGTAACAGATAATGTCTTGGTTTTCATTTCTACTTCTGCTTTGTTGCTTAGCTTGAAGGCTTCATTTTAAATAGATATTCCATACAGTTGTTTAAAGCTCTGATGTTAATAACAGCAATCATGTAATGTTATTTCACCTTCTGTGTACTTATTGTTGGTTTTCAACTTTTGTAGATTCTTTTCTGTTAGCAAGAGTGATGCCTGGGGTTTGTTCTCCATGCAGACTCTGATTATGTGGCTTCTTCTGCCCTAGGATTCCTAATTTTTCAGTAGCAATATTGTGTCATTTACAAATAAGTAATTGGACCTAAGTGCAGAAGTTTGAGATTTACCGCTGAAAAACACTGAATGCAAAGTTATGAATTAGTGCATATATTTATTTAAATTAACAGAAAAATAAAGACATAAAGTGACTGCTTCAGTGGGTAAATATATCCATGTAAGTACAAAATAATCTTTATACTCTTGAGGCAGATAATTTCCAGTTGCAGTTGACTATCTATTTACATATTCAAATGTGCCACAAAGGTACAAATTTTGCAGAAACAAAGAGAAGATGGGAGAAAATTATAAACACCTATAACTATGCCTTAAAATAAAATCTTACTGATTTTGGCTTTTAATTTCATTGGAGGATGCCCCCATCTAGCCAAGAGAAATTCTCCTTTTCGGTAGCAAATGTGGGATTAAACATTTTGGTCTACAGAATATATGTACGTTCTATCAAAATTAAACTCCTCAGACATTATGCTTAAAACTAGGCCTGTGTTTTAAAAGATGGCCAAAAGAATAAATCATGGTGTTGGTGGCTCCTTTTGTATAATCTCTGTAATTTCGTCATCATATAAGAAGCTTTCTCTCTTCTAATGAGAAACTCTGATACTTAAAGTTCTTGTAAGTGTCACAAGCACTAAAATATTTGAAAGTATGTCAGTGTCTACAGGATTTTTAAAGTTCTTTGAATAACAGGGATAGGCACCTTCTTTTAAAACAGCTTGCTTATAGTGGATGAAGACATTCTGAAATTAGAAAATTTCAGATCCAGGAAACTTTGGCCTCCACATTTTCTTATGTGATAGTTGTTTAGACTCATTACTTTTCAATGTATTGACGTCATTTGTTTGGCAAATGCTAGACAAAGTGTTTGCAATTTTGGATTTAATCTTGGGATAGTTGATGTCTTCTGCATTATAAAGAAGGTGCAGAAACTTAATACAATATCATGAATTTTGCTTTAAGCTAGAGGGCTTGAAAGTTAAATATTATGGAACCTATGCTAAGGGTGTGTAGGTCATTCCCTGAAGCTCACCTGAACTACTTTTCATCACATTGAAATTACTGCTGTGAAAACAGCTGATCTGTAACAAAGCTGGTAGTACAAAGATTCAGCATTGAGTAAAAAATTCCACTAAAACCTTGTAAACATGCTGACAAGGAGGTTACATTGAGAATATATGCTGTCAGTTATTTCAGAACTACCATTTATACTTTTTTTTTTTTGTTTGCAAAACAGCACTAAGCTGAAGGTATTTTTGCTACTTCCTATACTGATTGCTGAGATGCCTCTCTCTTTCACACTATTATTTTTTTGAGGGAGCTTAACATACCATTTCTCAGGTTTCAGTCAGCGTGAAACACTGAAGCAGGGACAGCAAATCAAATCTTTGACTTGGCCCCTTCATTTCTTGTGCTGGCTGACAGTTTGGTGACACACTGATGCTGAGTTTTGCTGCTGTCTGTAAAGCTTCTTTTCTCCATTACACGTTGGTGGATTTCTTTTGCCTGAGGATGGGGAAATGCCACACAGCTTGTTATTTTAACTAAAGAGAGTTTCTAGGGCCCACTGGCATGCTCTCTCATGCTGGATAGGATGTTTTTGCTCATATTTTAGAATTTGAGTGGCTGTTTTCTTATTTAACACAGATTTTGAGAAACTTAGATCAGATGCTATATATTACAGACATAATCCCTTGACACATTTCTCCACATCAACATTACACAGCAGCATGCATTATATCCTGTTGGCATAGTGATAACTAAATTATGGCACTTTTCTCAGTGTTCATAAACTGTTTAGTGGATGACACTATATTTCACTTTCCTCTTTCCCTCTGAGTACCATTATGCTGGATGAGATTTGTTTTAAATTATATATTTGGTTTTTTTTTTTCAAAATACATATGTGTAGAAATGAAAATGTTTAAAATCTTATCACCAGTTTTGACGCCTCTTCTATCTCAAAATAATAATAACAATAACAACAAAAATAACAACAGCAGCAACAGCAACCCCTATCCCCACCAGTTTTGATATGGATAAAATATGCTTTTAACATGTTGGATAATAATCAGAACTAAACCAACTTGGTTTGTCCAGTACAAATGCTCCTTCATCCTTGTGTTTCAATTTAACATATTCTCACTCTTTCTCTATGTTTTTTTTGGCACTTGAGAGAAACTCGTAGAGCAGAGCGACATTCCAGTCTCTTTGCTACATCGACATCAATCCTCTCAAACAGAACAATGGCAGAGAACATCTGTAGTTACCAAAACCAATGTGCTTACACTTTTTAAGTGCTAGGATGGCAGGTGTTTTACTTTACTAGTCAGCATACTTACAGGAATTTGAGGCTACTCTTCAAGAGTTTGCATAATCCAGGATCCATTCCTGGATATTGGCACATAGTCCCCCTGCACTGAAAGCTTGGAGGATTTTGCTACTATGCACATTAGATATTATGTGCCAGTTGTCCTAAAGTCAGAGGCCACTTGCGAACAACTTTAGTTTAATTGTATTTTAACAGGTCAATTGTATTACACAAATAATTCTGTAAGCACACAGAAGTCTGTGAGCCTTATTTCAAGGTTTAGTGTTCAACAATTTTTTGAATGAGGGCTCCTGAAAGCCTAACAATCTCTGAATCAAAATGATTTAAAATGTAGTGTAAAGAAGAATATACAGACTGACAATAAAAAAAAAAAATCATTACCAACATTCCAACTCTTTTAAAAAAATTGTAATATGAATCCCAATATCAGTAGGTAGTTTCTAACTAAACAAAAGGTGACGTGAGTCAGGTAGCAAACATAGCATGATGCCACTGACACTCCACATTTTCAGGCAAACTTTTGACCTTTTCATTAAAGACATTTAGAGTCCTTTTAACTGATTATGAGGTAATAAAAATTTTTGGAATTAAATAGTTCTTTTTCAGGGGACATATTCAGATATCTCTGTGGTAGTCAGTGTTCTGCTGGTAGAAATCTACTAGAAAAAAAAGAGCAAAGGAACCAACAGTTTAGGAATGCTACTAAATCTAACATCCTTTCTGAGTGGTATTCTGTGTTGTAAAGCAGGACTAACCAAGAAATATTGTAGTAAACATATTGAATCTAGTCTAAAAAGATTCCTTTAAACTTCTGATCTGTATGCATTTCTTTAAGGTCAATTTTTTATATCACCTACCTTCTGTGGCAAAGAATTTTTTTAGTCTAGTTATTTACTGCTGTCGTGGTAACTCTTTGACCAGTGTTTGTTCCTAAATTAAAAATTGTGCCATTAACTTACGAAAAGTAATTACGATACTGTTGGCAGCACACACTTAGGGTCCACTTGTGTTTTTTAGGAAAGGCCAGAAAAGGAAAGTGCTGACAGAACTCTGTTTACATATACTTTATTATGGAAAGTTCTTGCTTGAAGATAGGATGCACATATGGTGCATTAGTAGTGGAAAGCACTAGATCTTATGTTTTCCTTTGAAGCAGTGGATGTGTTCATATTTACAGGAAAAAATAACAGGTCTTGTTTTCCCAGAGCTTCTCAGCTGAAGACAGGTACAAAGACATAGAGTTAATACAGGAAAGATCTTGTGCATTTTGCTCTCGGAATCACTGTCTTGGTGCAGACTAACTGTGATAAGAAAAATAGATCAGTGGATTTCAGTCCACATCATATTGTTATCTCTAGTGGCAGGGTAGATGTTTTTCTAACAAGATGCTTTTTTTTTTTTCATGGAATTTGGACATACCTTTTTGTTAGCAAGAGTTCTAGATATTCATGGCTGGTGCATGAGAGTTTTTGGAACAAGTTTTCAGTAGTATCATGCCAGATTTTTAGAAAACGAGGATTGGTTGATATGTCCTAATACTAAAAGATATGTACATCTGCTAAATGCAGTTGTCTTACATGGAAAATATCTTCTATTGTTCCTGTAGTTTACTAGAAAATAATAGCTTCACATTTGGAATCTTCAGAGACTTAATTTAGGGTATGTATGAGACGAGGCAATTTTAGGCCAAGACGAGGCAAATTTAGGGTATGTATGAGACGAGGCAACTAACGAGGTCAGGATTTGTTGTCACCATAGCAGTCAAAGTACTGAAGAAATTAAGAAAAAATAAAAGATTGTATGTAAAAGTAAAAGATGGCATACATACTAGTCATACTTAAAAATATATAAATACTTAGAAACTTCAGTATTGCTAGCACTGACCAAGAAAGGGAGGTTCAGCTGCTGAATCTGTTGTTTTATTGTCAGACAGTTTGAGTAAAAACCCAAACCCACCAGTGTTCTATGACCAATGGCAGCTGAATTTCCTTAATGTAAAAAATTCTTAGCTGCACAATTTCAAAGTGATATGCAACAAAGGCCAGGAAGGCTCTTCAACAACCCTTTATACTTTCCTACCATAAAACCCACGCCTGTGTCAGCTCTTCTCCATGGGCCACTGCTCCTCACAGGAACATGGTACTGGTGGGCTGTCCACAGACTAGAGGTTCCTTCATGGCATCTTCACCTGCTCTGGTGTGGCATCCTCCACAGGTCCAGTGTGGATATCGGCTCCATTGCAGTTCTCCATGCATACAGAGACAGTCTGCTTCACCACAGTCTTCACCACAGGCCTGCCAGGGAATCTGCACCTCTTCCCCCACCTTCTTCACCACTATTGGTGTCTGTGAGGCTGCTTCTTACACATTGTTTCCCTTACTCCTCTCTTACCCTCTGCTGTGCGGCATTTTTATGCTTTTTAAAAAATACTGTCTTGGACCTACCATCACCTTGGGTGGGTGTGTTGGAGTCCTCCGGAACGGTCTGTTTTGGTACAGAGCAGCCCAAGCTTTTTCTCACAGAGGCCACCCCTGCAGACCCACATTGCCAGGACTTGAGCACTTGTACACAGTAAAGCTAAATAATGTGATCTTCCAGTGGACAAGATATTGTCAAGAGATTTCACCTCTAGAACTGGCATTAGTGAGCCTTTTTACAGGTAGTTTCAGTGTAGAAGTCAAGGACTGGATGGGAATATTGATTTACCTATCTGTCCTTGAACTGAATCTTACAGGTACTTTTTGTTTATCAGTAAAAACTGTTGGTAAAGCTGAGTACAGGTGTTACAATCTGGTTTAGACCCAGGAAAGCAAAGCAAGCTAAGTCTCTGAGCATAAACTGGAAAGAACTTAAAAGGTTCAAAATATTCTCAGAAATGAGATTAAAACCAAACGAGGTTAGATGTTGTTGCCAAAAAATGGATGTATTTTATTTAATAGTAAAAGAGGCAAAGAGAAGAGAAAAGAAAGAGAGAAAGAAATGGAAAAAAGAAGTGTGCGTGGGGGGTGGGGGAACAGGGAGAGGTGACAGGGATTAGGTGGAAGCATATCACCCATCCGAGGGTCCCAACGACGTCTCGTTGCTCCTCTCCATCTGGGCTGCTGGTAGTGAGGGTCCCCCGTCGCTGCCGTGGCCATGCCGCTACATGCTGCCACATGCCACACCACCACACCACATGCCGCCACACGCCTAAGAGTACAGAACTCTGTGGATTAATATACACTTCAGGCCAGGTGGGAACGCCCACATGTCTCTCTTGCAGGGGCTGGCTTGACACACTGTCCCTTGCAACACCGAGGGTCTGTTGCATCTGGTGCAGGGTCTGGAGGCCCCTTTGAGGGGGGCCCCTTTGGTGGGCCATGTCACCCCCTTCTGCTGTGGATAAACTTCCTCCCCCCTGGTGAGGACCCCTCAGCTGGGCTCCTCTGCACAGTGGAGGATGGGCAGTCACTGCACCTCTGACCAGAGGCGTTTCCAACACACCCAAAGCCTCTCCTCCCTCTCCTGCCCTTTGGTGGAGGGTCTGTGCAAGCCTGGCAGCTGATAGCCCTGGGGCTATGGTCTCCACCTTGGAAGTGTTAAGCCTGTGCTTTGTGAATGTCCCCAGCCCTGAGTCCTTACTTTATCTTATCTTCATCATCGGGCGGTGTAAGGCCTCAGTCAGAGCCCCATTCAGGGTGCGATAGTCTTCTCTGCAGCTTTTGGAATATAGTTTTAAAAGTCCTTTAAGAAAATGTGTAAGTCATAAAATATAATATTTCTGTCTCTGACAACAGGCAAGGGCAATATCTGAGTCTTGCATCACCTCACTCTCTAGGGGAAAATGGTAATTCAAGTTATTAGGGTTCTTCACATGAAAAGTCACATAAAACTGTAACATCTGTTAGATAATTATGCTATTCTCATAGCAGACTTGCATATTTTTCCTTCTGAGGGTGAAAATAAGCTGTTTGAAAGTTGGGCCTTTTATCTTAAGCCAGTCATCTTGCTGTAGGAAAAAGAGTCATCTTCGAGGGTCTTTCATTCTGTCACAGCATAGAAATCTTAGAGAGAGGTGACATGGCAGGTAGATGATTCATTTAGATTATATCCACTAACCTTTTTAAAGCCAAAATCAGATGAGGGAAGACTTGTATTGAACAGCCATTTGGAATAAGCCAGAATAAGTACAGAATCCATAGGTTGTCATGGTATTTAAGAAACTCTGAGAGAAAGACTTTTTCTGAAGACTATGGTAATGTTGAAGACATGGATATAGTCCTTCAGGACCTCAGGTAGAGTCCCAGAGACTGTGACAAATGCCACTTCAAGTTTTGGTGTTTTTTAATGTGTGCAAATCAGTACAGTGTCTGGTTTCTTTCCAGGTTTCTATCCAAGTGAAGTCTTGGATAAACTTCCTAATTTTTTCTACCACTTCAGCACACAGAGAGTAATCAAAGTTATGCCTTACCCGGGACAGATTAATGTCAATACAAACAACAACATGACTCCCCCATCTCGCTCTCCCTGCTTCTTTTGAGCTTCTGTGTGCTTTGATTGATTTTAAAAACATGACCTCACACTTGGTATGTAGAACATTTGTGGTCTGCATTGACACAATGCAGACATCAATACACAGTTCTAAGGCTTTTCAGAGGCATCATGGCTGGCATTCATGAAAATTTCACCAGTGTTTAATGCTGTGGCTTTGTCTCTCTTAAGATTGTGGCTTATGGCTGTCACCTTTCCTCATCTATTCCCCATTTAATTTCTGTAATAAAGTACTGAAGGGTATTTTATTGAAATTTTCTGTCTACACAAACTAGCTATAAATACTTATGATTAATAATGGAAAAAACATTCAGATTCATCATTAAATTACACTTTTTAGAGAGTTTATCAGTGTTCACAGTATTTAGTATGCTTTTTTGTGAAGCAGTGAGCACAAATAAGCTAGATAAGCATTATATATTTAGCATGTGATACTAAAGTGATTTTGAGCAATTTTTCATGCTCTAGAGAGACCAAGATACTTATAATGTAATTTAGATGTTTCCAGCATTAAAGTTGTATGATTCTTTCAATCAATTTGTACCATGTACCACACACATAAGTGTGTGCATATGTGCATAAAAGCGTCTGTGATAATAAGCTATGGTAAATTCTCAACTCTTTTATAGGAGAACAATATAAATTAGTTTCCAGAGCAGAAAGTGTCAAAGAAGAGGTGAGTAATTAATCAGATTGATAGCTTTTACTCTGTAGACAAAATTATTGCAAAAAGTTAATTTTGAATGTCTACTGTTACAAAACCTGAGAACCTGAGTTTCAGAGCCTTATTCTTACTCTTTTTCAATAGTAACAAAGTGTGCCTAATAAAACATTTAAATCAAATCCAGGTTTCCTGGTTTCTCAGTTATTAAACTGTTCTTATTTTAACACATGTGTTTTCACTTTTTTTATTTACACTCAGGGCCTGGGGGGGAGTGGGTGAGTGTCTGCATGGTGTTTAGTTGTTGGTGGGGACAAGGATAAAATTAGTGTTTACTGAATGGGAAAAGCAATATACAGTAAAAAAATATGGAAATACACTAAAAAAAAAAGTATAATCACTATTTACAAATGTTTTGCACCTTATTTTGTAAACACAAACACATTTGTAACCCAAACCCCCTTCTCTTCTGTCAAAGTTTTTTAACATTGCAATATATTTACCATGTACTGTAAGCATTGCAATTTCTCCTGAGAATATCTGAGCATTCTGTGATATTGCATAAATACTAAAGCAATACATTTCCAGGTATTTCCAGATAACCTTCTGCAGTTTTTTTCCCCAGTTCTGGCTTTTTAGATCCTCCACAAAATTTTTGGTGCTAAGCAAAAAATACTTGTTTTCATATGGCTGCATGGAGCTTGTTACCATGCATTCACCTCCTCGCAGTGCAAATATATGTGTACAGGAGAGGTGTTAGAAAGTGTGGGTGTTGAAATCATGGTGAAGTTGTAATCTTCTAAGTCACACCGTTTTACAATTTTTTAATTGCACATTAAGTAAAGGGGGAGAATACTGTTCAGACCTGAAGTTCAATGAAAGTGAATAGCCTGATATTGAAAGCATTAAATCCAATCTCAAATAATTTTGAACACATTGGAATAGCTATTTCAGTGAAAGCCAACACTAAATTTCATTTTCCAATGCAAAAAACTCTTATTATTTAAGTAAAGGGAACTGCTTGTCTTTACAAGAACTGGGTGGTCTGTCTTAAATTATGATACAGACATATTCCCTGTAGTAATTCCTGGAGTACTGTGACATCCAGAGGAATATGAATCCAATATGCCCCATCTTCTTATGCCTTCTTCAATCTGTGCAGCATTTATAGTCTCTTCTGTGAGAAACCTGATTGCATTCAAACAAGAATTTTGAAAACACAGTCTTCATTGTCAGATAGGACCTTAACACAGAAAGTTGTGATGGGAAAGATGGGAACCATGGAAGAATGAGCTGCTCTTGAGTGTCCTAAAAAGTGAAGAAAATTGATAAAAGGCAACATAATTAGCATTGGTCAGAATGGCAGAGGAGGTGTCCTTTTTCATAACTTCTAATTTAATTTAGTTCCATACTCTTGAGGAACCCATTAAGTGCTGATAACTTGGGGTGCAGCTGCAGTGAAACTGCAGGTTGAGCTCTGGGTGGCAGAGCCTGAGACAAGAGGTTGTGAACTGGCACTGACCCTTTGCACAACAAAGGGCACGGGGACCTGTGGGACAGCCAGGTGAGGGACACTCAGATACACAGCAGGAGATGAGGACTCAGCAGGAACAGCTGAGACTTCTACGTGTTTGGACTGTGAGGGTATAAAACCCCAGGATTTCCTCCCTCCAGAGGCATCAGCTCAAGATACTGTGGCACGATGATTAAATTAATTGAATGAAGAGGTTTGAGCCTCTAAAATGGGAAACTGAGTGTGTCTGACTGTGTGAGTGGTGTGAGTAGGGAGTCAAAACTGTGTAGCGAGATCACTAACACATATCATGTCATTTCTTGGTCTTTTACACCTTCACGATTAGAAATGCTGTTTGGGTGTGCTAGTGAATGGGCATTTTAAATTATACATCAGAAATTTTTCTTTCAAGTTTTTATCTTCACATTGAAAAGAAATTTCTGTTTAGTAGAAATCTGTATGCATGTCACAAATAGCAGCTCAAAAAGATGTTTAGAAGGATACCTAGTATTTAATATCTAGCTATCCCTTGCAGCAGTTACTGCCTTTGCCATGTTGTATTGTAGCAAAATGCAACTGGAACAAATTAGAGGTCTGGTTTTAACTATATAAATTGATTTTGGAATTCTGGGAACTGATAAGGAAGTGGCTTTAGCCCAATATTTGATTTATGGTTCAATATGTTTCTTCATTATTTGATTGTTGCAGATTCAGGCAAACCTTACAGGCTGAGTTTTCCTGATAGAGAGCAAATATCAAGAAACAACATGAAAACTGAAGCAAATAGTACTAGTATTATTCAGATAACTCTGCTTTAGCTTGCATTAGATAGCAAGTCATTAATGAGCATAAGACTTCTGTATAGCTATCAGAAGACTTTATTGAAAAGAATATGTAAAGCAGCAATGAGTGTCCATATCAACTGCTAGATTGATTTTCTTCACATTTTCAGGAAAATATTTTATAATAATATTGCTACAATGAGCAAAAAAGGCCATGTTTTTTATTTAGATGCTACTTAGTTGTAGAAGTGCATACTAGGAAATAAAAAGATGCCTAAGGTAGGGATTGCTGGTACGCATTTTTATGAGTAGAGAATGCATTACCTAAATATCTCTATCTGCACTAAATGACAGATAATTTACACTGTTGAAGTGTTAGGCAGCTTATAATCATTTTGTTATCCTGTAAGTTTAATATTTTTCGGGCATATGTCTTCTTGTAACTAAAAGAAAAATTCCGCACATAATATTTCTTCCAGATTAAGAAATAACTTCACTATTTAGCCTAACATTTTAGAGATACCTCCCCATAAGGTATTTTATTATATTTTGCAGGAGATAAGGAGTCCATATGCTATAAAGATTTTCTTTAGTCCAAATTGTATTTTGATAGAGTATCTCTAGAAATTCTTTATTAAACATAATTAATATTGTTTCCATACAATATTTAAGGTATCAGAAGGACATTTAGTGGATACAGATATAAATCCAAACTGAGTGATGGTGATGTTCCATATAGTAAAAAAGTTGTGCTATCAAAAAAAAGCTGAAAAAGTTAATCAAGCTGTAGCCAAGAAGCGTTACATGAAAGGGGTAAAAAGAGGAAATAAGAGATAACTGGGTGGACAGTGGGCCTGTGCATTGTGAAGAATTTTGAGATTTCCATAGTTGGTGTAATTTTAGCTGGGACCTGAACCATAAGAGACTGAAAATCTATCTCAATCTGGGAGATCACTTAAGGAGATAAAAATATTTTGATAGGGCATGCTGCTTTCCAATATTTGAGATTCCATGAATGGCCATGTTACTTGGTCTTCTTTTGACCTAAAGGCAAAAACGCTGAATCTCTGTCTTTATGGTGGTCCTGGAGGTATTCTGGGAAGCTGTATGTTTAAAGCTCAAGAAGATCCTGGACTTCCAGACCATGTCACCAGCATCTGTAAATTGGATTGCCTCAGGAGTCAGTTACCTCTAAAGACAGGAAGCTCACGTGGAAATTAGGAGGCTGTGAAATCCCTGCATTTGAGGCAGCTACCAGGTTTCTGGTGGTCAAACAGCAGATTGCTTTGGAAAATTGCTCCAGATGAAGGAATTTGGATGCTATGTAGGTATGAAGATGAATATTGCCATACCACCTAACCACTCTCTAGGCTCCAGTACAGTAAGTAGCCAAAGGCCTTGCCAGCGGTGAATAAACATGGAGGCAAGTAGAAAGTTTCCTTTGGCAAATCTGTCTGTATTCTGTATGATGCAAAATATAAGTATCTTTATCAAAGATGGTTTTATGGGCGAAGAAGTATCTCAGTGGATTGGTAAATGCCAATATACTTTTAGGAATTTTCTGAATCAACTTTGGAAAAAAAACAACTGGGAATAGTGTAGAGAAAGTTCAAAAACCCCCAAGAATTACAAAAATGGTCTGATTACAGATGCAGACCTGTTAAAGTTACAGGTGTCTATTTAAGCATTAAAGTACTTTTTATAATGTGTCCATTTGTACAACTGATTACCCTAGAAAATAAAATACTAAGTTATATAAGAACCATGATAAAAGTACAGGAAAAAGAAATCATTTAAAATGGGTAGGTCTGAATTTCTGCACTATATTTTTTCATAGTGAGTAAGGCTTCATCAGCTCCATCAACTATCTGGAATTGTAGATGATGCAACATTGTATTAGACCAGTGCTGTTTATCTTCGTCAATGACACAGATGAAGAAATTGAGTGCACCCTCAGCAGGTTCGCAGATGACACCAAGCTGAGTGGTGCAGTTAACACACCTGAAAGACAGGATGCCATCCAGATAAGCTTGGATAAGCTTGAGAAGTGGCCCCTGGGAATTTCATGACAACCAACAAAGCCAAATGTAGGTCCTGCACATGTACTGGAGCAATCCCTGCTATCAAAACAGGCTGGGGACTGAAGGGATTGAGAGCAGCCCTGCACAGAAGTACTTGGGAGCACTGGTAGATGTTAAACTGGACATGAGCAAACAATGGTTCCCCTGGTTCCAGAAATACATGGATGTTATGGAGACAGTCCAGAGGAGAGGCACAAAAATGATCAGAGAGCTGGAGTACATACTCTGTGGGGATAAACTGAGAGAATTGGAATTGTTCAGCCTGAAGAAGAGAAGGCTCTGGGAACATCTTATTATGGCCATTCAGTATCAAAAGGGGACTTGTCAGAAAGATGGAAAGATCTTTTAATGAGGCCTGTTGCAACAGGACAAGGCATTAAATTCAAAGAGAAGAGATTCAGAAGGTGTGAGAAAGAAATTTTTTACAATGAGGGTGGTGAAACTTGCACAAGTTTCCCAGAGAGCTGATGGATACTTCATCCCTGGAACATTCAAAGTCAGGGTGTCTGGGGCTCTCAGTAACCTCAATTCATCCCTCAGTTGCAGAAGGTTTGAAGTCGATTAGCTTTCAACCCAAACTATCCTATGATTTTATTACAAGACGGAAAGTAGAATCCTGTACTTCAGGATTTTATACGGTATTTGGTTATTATTGTACTCACATCCTGTTAAAATATTTTCCTGTACTTTTATGTAGCTAGCTTCTGTTGACCTCAGGGTACTAAATGAAATGAGATGAAGACATTACCTTTTGTACTACTGCCACGAAGTCAAGAAAAAATTAAATGTAGAACTTAGTTGAAAGCCAACTAAACCTTTGTCTGTCTTTTCCATCAGGCTCTGATTCATTATGAACAGAATGCCAATCAGGCAAATATCACTAGATTATTGATTTGACTGAAATCAGTACGATTTATGTTTAAACACATATTCAGTTCTAGTGCTTTATTATTTTTTAATCATGCTAATATGATTCAAGAAAGCCTTCTGTATATCAAAATTCTGGTGTGCATGGATCTTAAAAATCTGCAAAACATCTTCACAAATGGGTCTTTCTTTTGCATATACAGATGCAAGTGTGAAAAGATCTTTAATGTGATAAAATTCCAGGTCATTTCTCCTCCTTGCAGCACTCTGCTGCCATTGTTTGGCAAGATTCAATGCCTTAATGATTTCTTGAAGTAATGCTCCTTTTCAACGAGGTTAGTCATCTAGTGAAAGAACTGAAATCATACTGCACTTACAAGCAGTATGAATGAGAATGTTTTAGTAGTGCATAAATATATTTGTACTTAGATGAAAATAAGGGTCTGGTGAACATTTACTGAGAAATGAATGATCTGCAAAGAGAGAGAGGCTCCCTACTTCCTGCTGATGTCATGTGGGAGTTCAAGGTGTCCAAATTTACTTTATAATGTACTTCTCACTTATGATCTCAACACCGGTAAAAAATTCTTAAATACATTCTACATTCAGTCATTCAGTAACACAGTAACTGTTCCAAAAGAGACCAGTCTGCTGAGCCTGGCTGTGTTGCTTTGCACAGCAAGTATTGGTGTCATGCTATCATTTGTCTGGTCTTTGTTATGATTGTGCATATGTTCCTGTCAGAGAATTGCTGATAGTGCTGGTCTGCTGCTCCAAGACCTGGGTCAACCTGTAATTAAAAAAAGCACTGTAAAGGAGGAAAAACTTCCCATCTGAGACATTGGTTAGGTTCCCACATCTATTAGCGAGAGTTTTCAGGCTTGACTGCTTATGAGAAACGTAATCAGGAAAAATATTCTAAGGACAAATGTGATTCCATTGCACATAGACAGAAAACCCTAGTGTTAAAAAACAAACAAAACAAAACAATTGTTCTGGAAAATAACGAAAGCAATGAAATATCAAATAAAATTTTTCTGCCAAAGGTAAATAATTTCTAAATAGGGCAGTTGTTAAATACTTATGAATATTGGAACCTTTAAAGAACATACATGATCAATTCAGTGTTCAGCTCTTAGAACTTCAACAACTTACATTAAAAGATCACTGTTTCTTATATGCATTATGTGCAAAAACCAACTTGTAGATATTGAGTTCTTCTGACTATTAATCAAGGCTTATTGAAAATTCTCTTGGTGTTAATTTCCATGGCTTGAAATTCAAATTATATTATCATCTACCCTTTGACATAATTCTATGACTGCAGTGATAGAAGGGCTTGTCAAACATAATATTGCATGATACACTTCTGTGTTTTTCTGGCTGACCACTGCAGTGGCCTCCTTCAGGTAATGGAATCAAAACTACTAATAATGTTCTGAGATTTACATAAATACATCAACTTTAGCAAAATAAAAGGGAGAATGTTTGCAAATTAGTGGAAGGTGTGAAACACAGTATAACTACAGTCTCACAGAGCTTGCATTTTGAAGAAAGCTTTTTTGAAAATGTTTTTTGGAAAATAATTGTCAAAAAGAAGGTTTTTATTGAAAAAAATAATTAACCCCAAAATCTATATTAACACTTTTAACTGAGCCAATACATTATTAGTAAATGCTTATAATGAAAAAGTTACTTTTAAGATGACATATCAGGAACTTTGAAATTGCTTTACCTGCTTACTGAACTGTAAGGTTCTACATCCATGCCTGAGTAGTGGCCTCTACCCCCTATTTTAAACAATATGACAGCAGTAAGGATTAAAAAGTATTCCTGACAGCTGGAGAGATGTTCAGATGAGACACTAAATATAAGATACAGTGTGTCTTTCTTTTTTCTGGACTGCTTCTTACATTAATTTTATGCAGAATTGATGAAGAGTTACTATATTACCTAATTGCAGCATCTAAACAAAAATTAGACAGTAACAAAGCAACAGAAGATGTGAGATTTGTGTGTGAATTTCTTCAGCAATATCTATGTAACCTGGCAATTTTTACAGTTGTCAGGTGGGATTCAAAATGTGGCAGGTAGCTCTTTTTAATTCAAGACACTGGAAACTGGCTTACAGTTTCTTAATGACAACATGAATGGAACCTGACTAGCATCTTTATCAGCATCAATGAAAAATAAATAAATGCATTTGCAACAACAGGAGACTTGTAAGTGCTATAATTTTTTCACTCCTCTAAAAAAGCAAGACAAAAGCATCTACCATGATTGATACAATTTCTTCCTCTTTATGTGTATTGTAAGCATGTCTACAGAAGGAGAAGGTTTCAAGAAAAAAAGGAGTAATTACTTAAAAGAAGACATTTTTGTTACCTAGGTTGGTTTGACTTTTAAAAATATGTGTTGGGTTATCTTTTTTTTCTTTTAGTAACAGCCTTGAGGATAAAAAATCATTCTGGATACACAATGCATTTTAAACTATATTAGCATGAAAAGGATGAAGTTTCACTGAAGAGTTAATGGAAGTAAAGGTACAAGATCCATGGAACCAGTGGGATATGGTTCACATATTAAGACACCATCTTTTCCACTGGTTGAAGCTGATCCTTATTTTGAAAATTTGTGAGAACTGTGGACTGTTTTCCATGTTTAAATATCTTATTCTGTAATGATGATCAGTGAATTAGAGAGGAGTTTGTTTTGCTGTGCCTGAGCCTAGGAACCACACATTCACAGGAGAGACTGTTCCACTTTCTCCTGCATGCCTACTCTTTTGTGGATAGGAACAGACATCGGTAATAAGATTTCCTATTCGTTGACTAGGTTCAGAGTGGTCAGACAGACTAGCTCCTCTGCTGTACCTGTCAAGGGACTGACAGAATTGCTGAAGACCTGACGAAATTTGGGGTCAGGGATGGGGAAAAAAAAAAGGATGGGGCTTCACACACTCCTGTGCATTTGAAGCATGCCAGCTTTTATCAAATGGCAGTATGCTAATTTTGTGGTCCAGGCAGATTTGGCAATTAGGAAAGTTTACCTCAGCTGCTGCCTAGTAGCAGTATTTGAAGCATGGGTCTGAAAAAGCTGAGCTGCTCTCGATATGAATGATTGACCAATGCCTGTGTGAGGCAATGAGTACAGCAGGGAGCCAAACCTGGGTTAATTGAAACAGGGTACCTGTGGTCTGAGGTAGATTGGCCATGAAGACTGCAGGAGGATGTGAGGATGTAAAGAGTAGGGAATGTGTAGATAAGGCCTTCCAATGCAGGCTATTAATAATGGTTGGAGTCTGAGAGCATGCTTAGATGAGCTAGTTAGCTAGCTAGATTATTACCACAGGCCTGGTTCCTACGGTATATCACTGTGTCCCGCAGCCATAGGGAGGAGGAGGAGGAGAAGATCCAGCAGGCAGGAATTGTGCAGCAAGACTGATTTATTTAATTATTTTACAAACTCTTTTATAGACTTTTTTCTTCATAGTCTAATTGGACAAAGGACCAGCCACGCCTTGGGGGTGATTGGCTAAATCCTAAAGCATCCATTGTCAAAATATTTTTCTACTATACCATAAACCAGACTTTTCAAGGTTGCAGGTGGCTTGGTTGTTTACATTCCCTGCCACCTCTTCTGTGAGAGAGAAAAGTCTCTCACGGACTTAGAAAATAGCAAGAAAATCCTTGCTAGCAGCACTTTTGTATCTACAATTCCCCCTTTTTGTTTTATAAGATAACAACTCTACTATTAATGCCAAATAGAAATCTACATCAGTTATTAATTCTAAATATGTCCTTAAGGCTTTAACGATCTGACTCCATAACAAGAAATTTAAACTCAGTCTCTGCTTGTGGAAGGACCATCCCAGTCTCTGCTTGTAGAAGGACCATCTGCCTGATGGTTGACATCCTGGTCATCATCAGAAGAGTCATTAGGCTGATGATCTACATTCTGGTCACCATTTGGATGGTTGGTGTTCTGGCCATCATTTGGAGGTTGCCTTTTCTGCCTCTGGCGCCATAGGTCAGGGCGAACGCATTTTGCAGGTAGCCACCGTACCCCAGTATCTGTGGAAACGCAAGCATACCCACGACCCCAAACAATGAGCTCATGTGGGCCTTCCCACTGGTTACTGAGTAAATTCCGCACCCAGACTTTTGCCCGGGGCAGTTGTCAGTCGCCCGCAGACTGCAATGAGAGAAAATGATTCAGAATAACAGGATTATTTGAATTTTGTGGTACTGTAAGGTGATTAATTGTATACAAAGCTTTTGCTAGCTGGCTCTGTGGGGTTTCTCCATGCATTCCCCTTTTCTGCTTGCCCAAAACACGCTTCAAGGTACCATGAGCGCGTTCAACAATGGCTTGGCCAGTAGGAGAATGTGGGATACCAAAGGTATGGTCTACACCCCATAGGTGTAAAAACTGCCGCGTCTTCTCCGAGGCGTAGGCAGGACCATTATCGGTTTCCACAGAAGCTGGCACGCCCAGGACTGGGAAAGCCAATTTCCAATGGGCAATGACATCATCACCCTTCTCTCCAGTGTGAGCAGTAGCCCACAGAGCCAAGGAGAAAGTGTCAATAGACACGTGCACATATTTTAGCCGACCAAATTCTGGGATGTGAGTTACATCTGTTTGCCAAATCTGCAAGGCTTTTAGCCCTCTGGGGTTTACCCCCGCTGGCAAAGGCGCAGCGAGTCCATGACAGTCAGCACAAGCGCTGACAATGTCACGCACCTCGGTTGGCGTTAAATGAAACTGCTTCTGCGGGGTATGTGCACTTTGATGGAAGAAACCGTGCGATGCCTTGGCTTGTGCAATTTTGTCAGGCTGAGGCCCTACCCACGCAGGGTTGGCCAGCCTGTCAGCCCTGGCATTGCCTTCCGTTAGAAACCCTGGTAAACTGGTGTGGCTTCGAATGTGCAAAGTGTAATACGGATGCACTCGAGCCTGAATTGCAGACCACAAGGTTTGCAATAGTGAAAACAGAGCCATATTGTTCACCTCCTTCAGAAGGGAACAATCTAAGCGTTGGGTGATATCTGCTACATAAGCAGAGTCAGTAACCAAATTCAAAGGTTCCTGTGAGAATCGCTGAAAAGCCATGGTAACAGCTCTTAATTCAACTAACTGAGCAGAGTCTGACTCGGATTGGTGTGTTAATCAACAACTGAAAAGGCAGTGTCGGATACTGTGCGCTCTTACACACAGTGACCCCTACTAAAAATTTGTCCCAATCCATACGCCCCAAGCTGCCAACACATCCCGTCCCCAAAGGTTAAGGGAAGTGGTAGCAACATAAGGCCTAATTGTAGCTGTGTGCCCCTCTGAATCCTTCACCACCACAGGCCGTTCGCTTAAATAGCTCTGTGTGGTTCCTCCTAATCCTGCGATGGCTCATCCCACCGGGGCTAAAGGCCATGAGGGAGGCCACGCAGAGAAGGAGATGATAGTTACATCAGCACCCGTATCAATCAAACCTCGAAGCTGAATCTGGGGTGGACGGGCGTTCGGCAGGATCCGGGTACATGTCATCTGTGGCCTTTGGTCAGAGATGTCTGCAGTCCAGAAGGCCTGCGGAAGTCCTGTAGATCCACTGCCGTTATCTTCCTGAGTTTGTTCTACCCTGGGGACACAAGACTTAAAAGGCACTAATTTAGCAAGGCAGGTCTTTTCAGGAATATTTACAGGGGGTTTTTGCGTGGAGACCATAGCGCAAATCTGACCTTTAAAGTCAGCATCAATAACTCCTGAGTGCACTAAGATTCCTTGATGGGCAACATCAGGTTTTCCCACCAGCATCGCACTGGATCCCTGGGCTAAGGGTCCATATGCATCCAAGGGAACCTCATAAATACCGCTAGAGTCTAAGACGACTGCGGCTGTGGTGTGGACGTCAAACCCGTCTGATCTGTGGGTGCCATCTCTAGGGTGGCTGGGTAGGCCTGTGCCTGTACCTGTGCCACTCTCTGGGGGAGCGACTGCATCGGAGAGCAATTCCCCCTCCTTGCACCCCGGTGGAAGTTTCCCAACAAAGGCCGACCATCGGCATGAGTCTGGGATCTACAATAGCCCGTACAATGCCCTGGCCTGCCACACCTCTTGCACTGGGGGATCGGTGTGTTTTCTTTTTGGCTTGGCTTAGGCCGCTTCCATTTCTTCACCTGTTTTGGTGGCTTCAGTTCACGACCAGAAGATGCGTGAACAGGCTGCAGGAAAGCAGCCAAAGCAGACCTTTTCTGGTTCCCAGATCCCACCTTAGCACAGGCCTCGACCATGTCTGTTACCTCAGGATCCCCTGGTAAGGCATCTATGATTTTTCTGCACTCCTCGTTTGCGTTATCTCTCACTAACTACCTTAACAACAATTGTCTTAACCCATTATCTTCAACCTGCTTCTCGAGAGAAGCAGTGACTTTCTCTACAAAAGAGAGGAATGACTCTGATTTCCCTTGAACTATTTCAGTATATCGCTTTCTGGGCGCTGACAACTCTATGGTTTTCAACAGGGCAGCTATGCCGACCTGTTGAGCTTGCTGCAGGATGCTAGAGGACAAGGTACCCTGTAGACTGGGATCGGAGAAGGGACCAGTCCCCATCAAAGCATCCACTTCTGCTGTCTGTCTAGGATCAGCAGCAGGGAGCTGCAAATTTGCTAATGCAGTCTTGCCGGCCAGCTCTCAAAAACTGTAAATTGTACAGGTTGAAATAGAATTTGACCTAAGTGTCTGATATTAAATGGAGAAAGCAAATCTGTATTTACCACCCTTATTATCTGCATAACCTCAGCAGAACCTAGCCCATATTGTGCCACCTTGGATTGGAAGTCCTGGGCAACTTTCCAAGCAATTACCTCATGCTTGTCATGCTCCCCTGAATCTGGGAGAGCCTTATACACTGGGAAAGCTTGGATCTCCCCTTTAGGGGAAGCACTACCATCCTGAACTTCTGGCACAGCCTGTGGATGGAGTGTAACAGCTCCCCATGAATCCTCAGATCTATTTGGCATTCCAAGTGTTTCTAACAACCTCCAGTCACCCTCCTCCAATGCTCGCATCTTAATAGACTCTAAGAAGCGATTGTAATGCGTCGGACGCACTGTTACTGTGCAGTCCTGAAAGGTCCAGGGGCGAGACCGGCGCAGCCTTTTTCTTCGCCGCGTGGCTACAGCCGCCTGACGACCGGAGGCTAGAACCTCATCTGCCTCACAGCCTGACGAGGAATCATCAGGCAAAGGCAACTTTGGGGTGCTGGGAGTGAATAGAAATGTATGTGGAGGGGCACTTTGGCTAAGTTCGCTAGAGGCAGAACAGACAGGACAGACTGCAGCTGGCTGCGCGGCAGTTTTTACACCAGTTTCTATACGGGAGGCCGTCTCGGCCAGCCCCGACCGAACTGGTACTGGAACTGCTGCCGCCGTCTCTGAGGCTAAGGCTGCTCTCGGCGCCGCTGCCTCTGGCACAGCAGCTGCGTTCGGCGCGGTCGCCGCTGCCGCTGCTGTTTCGCGCTCCCCAGCCGTGCCCAGCGCTGCTGCTGCTGGCCCGTTCTTGGGGGTCGCTCTGGGCGCTGGCCACCCCTGCCCGCTGCTCTGCAGCCACCGTCTCTGGCGTCTCCGCAGCCGCCGCCGCTTACGGGTTTTCCCGCGGCTGCGCCGCTTCCGGGTTCGCCGCCGGCCGCGCCGTTTCTCGGCTCGGAGCTGCGTCTCCTGCAGATGGCGGGGGGGCACGGGTGGCGCGGGCTGTGCTGGCGAGGGGGGTGTGGGCGGCGCGGGCTCAGGCATCCGCCGTTCTAGCAGGCTGAGGAGTTCCTCCATCCTTCGGGATAGGTTCGGCAGCTCCGTTAGCAAAGGCAGATGCTGCATTAAGAGGTCGATGGCTCGGTTCTGCGACTGCGCAGAACAGTCCAGTGCCAGGGAGGGCAGCGGACCACACCCAGGGAGTCCCGGGGCAGGCATGCCTGGCGCTGCGCCGGCTAAGAAGTTAGATCCAGGTCCATATGGAACCGAGCTAGGAGCCTCTCTGGGCATCCAAGTAGCTAAGCCGCTGATCTGCGGCCCTGGATAAGCCGTGGCCGCCTCCCAGCCGAACGGCAAGGCAGGCTGTGCGCCCTGCCGTTGTCCTGACCCCTCCGCCTCTGGTGGCGCGGGGTTCCTGGGGGCTGTGGAATCCTGCGATTGTGCAGGGTGAGCCGGTCCGGTGCAGGCTCTGCCTGTGGAGCCGGGGGGGATTTTCTGAATCCATTATCATTTGCCCCGGAAACCCAGTCCACGGGGCCCCCCTCGGACATTCCTCCGTCACTCATCACCAAGATAGGCGAGCCAGCCCTGCTGTTACAGTCAAGGTCTGTCAGCAGGAAAAATAATGAACGCCAGGTTTTGTATAATTCTAACGCTGTTGGGTTCCCTGTCGGGAGCTCCTGTCGGACAGCGCATCCGAGTTCCTGCCATAAGGCGAAGTCCAGGGCACTATCTCTGTCCATGGAAATCCCTTTTAAAGTAGCCCAGTCCAATAATTCCCGAACTGAGTTTTCAGGAATGGAGGTGCGCAATATGCTAAACACACCTCTCCAGACCAGCATCGCAGCTTCGGTTTGTGAGCCGCTGTTTGCCATTTCTCAGTTCTGTCAGACCTCCCAGTCCCGGGGGGGAAGGGGAACAGCGTACCTCTAGAGGAATTCGGCTTGGCTCGCAGCAGCAGGGCATGTCAGAGAGTGCAGATCACGTCGGGCAGCACCAAATATTACTGCAGGCCTGGTTCCTACGGTATAGCACCGTGTCCCGCAGCCATAGGGAGGAGGAGGAGGAGAAGATCCAGCAGGCAGGAATTGTGCAGCAAGACTGATTTATTTAATTATTTTACAAACTCTTTTATAGACTTTTTTCTTCATAGTCTAATTGGACAAAGGACCAGCCACCCCTTGGGGGTGATTGGCTAAATCCTAAAGCATCCATTGTCAAAATATTTTTCTACTATACCATAAACAAGACTTTTCAAGGTTGCAGGTGGCTTGGTTGTTTACATTGCCTGCCACCTCTTCTGTGAGAGAGAAAAGTCTCTCACGGACTTAGAAAATAGCAAGAAAATCCTTGCTAGCAGCATTTTTGTATCTACAGCTAGATAGTATATGCTGGATGCTCAATAGAAGGCTGATCGCTGATAAGATTAAATGATAGTATCATTTTGGGAAACAAGAAATGCACATAAGGAAAAATTGGATTTAAGTGTGATACAGTTTAAAGAATGTAAGTGCATTAGTTATTGCACATGTATATGGTACCTGATCTTCAGTATGAATATTGATGTCTGTCATTGTCCCTTAAGAAATTCAAACACTTAAGCAGTCAATTTGACTGTGAATTGAGCTTTGGGGCTAAGCGTACCTAGGTGAATCTAGTCAATTGGGACCAGAAGCATATTATGGAGTAATCAAAAGCAGCTGATTAACGGACATTCACACGCTGGCATACTGGCAGCTCTAGAAGCAGCAGCTAGTGTGCTTTGGCATTAGGCATTACAGTTCTGAGCTGATGTTTGAATGAACTGAGGGAATCCCTTTAACTGTGAGGTAGTCACGCCTGCTAATGTAACAGTGTCCACTGAGAGTAATGACACCACTGGCAACTGTGACATTCGCAAATACTTTGAGATAAAAAAGGACTAAATTAAATGACAGAAAGGGAAATATTCTTGTATGTGTACCTGATTTAGAGAAGCAAACTGTAAAGAATCCAGCATATACCACATCCAGGCATCTTTTCATCCATTGAAACAAGTCTCTGAAAAGAAAGGAAGGAAGCACGGTGTCCTACAAACTGTTAATCATATACAAAATTAAAGAATCTATTGAAAAACACTTAAAAAAATTAATAGATATGAAATAAAAAGACAATTTTGGAAAAATTCAATAAAAATATAACTTCGCAGAATTCAAGCAAACTGCATTACAGTGAGAACCAGAAGTATAAGAATTTGTGCATATTCCTTGGGAATATGTGACTATATTCATGGGGAGATGACAATTCGTCTATACTTACACCAAATGATTTGGTCTGTTGATACTGATGTGGCGAGAAAAAGATGAGGAAACTCTTCATGGTCTGACAGTGAAACAAGAAAAAGATTTTCCTAATTTGTTAACTGCACCTATTAGATATAAAGTTAGACATATCTGACTTTAAGATAGATATCAGTTGCAGAAAATTTAAGGATGTAAAAAAAGACTGTAGATTCTGCATAGAGATGAAAAACCTGAAATTGATAACAATATGGTTACAACCACCTCACAATGTTAAAGACAAAGATTTTTAATATGAGCCGAAGACATTACTACACTATATTGGGAGTGAAATTCTATTGAGACAGTTATCTAAAAGTATACCCTGTACATTTATGTGTGGTGTGTGCTATGTGGGCAGAGAAGACTACCTTTCCTTATATTAGAAGACTAATATGAGAAAATTACTCTGCTACCTACAGACCATAAAATAAAACTTTTATGAGTTGCTTTACTAATGTACTGAAATGCAGTCTATAATCTGCATCAGGTGTTTGTGACTGGGGCTGAATCTGCATGATTCTTCTTATTGATGATGGGGAAATTGGTAGAGGCAAACCCTATGCAGAGGAGAAGCTTGGAATTATCTTTTCAGGCTTTAATAACAGGAAGCTTCACTCAAGTGTCAACTCTCATGCTATAATAGATTCTGTGGTTTTACTTCATGGTATAGAGGGAAAAGACCTACACTGAATAAATGGCTAGTTGCTAGTAACTGATTAAAATAATATTTTTACTTCCTAAACTACAAAAATTAATTGAGCCTAAGGGAAACTAAGTATTGTTAAGCAAAACAGGAATTATGTCAGCCAGAGAAATGGGCTTGGATATTTTTGCAAGACTTTCTTTACAGTGACTTGCAATTCCTGTCATATAACTGGTTTGCCCTCACAGTAATATATGTACTATTATAGTACTCTGAACAATTTTTTTAATAAATGCTTCTTTTACAAAGGAAATAAGAGAATTGAGTTCTGTGAACCTAGTTAGGAAAATTAATTCAATTTTATTTTATCCAGTAAGATGTTATTATTTAGTAACTTCTGAGAGACTAATTTATAGGTCTACATTATTTCTATCAGTGGAATAATTCACAGAACATGCTATTTAGCTTGGAAGCTTAAGAACTTTCCCATGAAATACCTCAAAATTTTTTTAGTGGATCTTCTTGTTTTTAATGGAAGAAGAGTGGAGTCATAAATGAGAAATGATAGGGGTATGATTAAGAAAGCATTTATTTTCTTATAATTCTAGTGCAGAATTAAGTGTATGAGTCTCTGTTAAGTAGGATGTCACATAACTTCCCTAAATCTCAATTTATCCAGAAAAGAAATGGAGTTTTCACTTCTTTGCTTGGCAGAAGTACTCCTAGCCACCAGTATAATTAGGTACATGCAAATGTATAGCAAGTATTATTAATTTGAATTAGAATCTGTGAGATTTATAATCAAAAGCAGAGTAAGGCATGGTGAATGAGCCACTTGAATGGGATTTTGGGAAAGGCTGTTTTAAAGAGGGCAAAGGTAAAAAGATCACAGAATATTTAAGATTGGGAGGGACATAGGTCAGTGACACAGTGGGTTGTCTGGTCCTACCTCCCTGCTTGAATATGGTCTTCCTAGAGTTCATGGCACAGAATTGCATCCAGACAGTTCCTGAATATCTGAAAATGATACACGGAAATAATAGGACTAGTGAAATTTTCCCTGGTTTCATGCAAAGTTGAAACACTGTTCAGTGTTCAACATTGTTTCATTGTTAAAAACTGCAATGTGAAAATTACTCTAGAAAGTGGAAACAATTCAGAAGATATATCCAGGTTAAAAGATTAAGATACTGAAAGAACTGTTATCTCTGTTACCATAAATATAATTCAGAACATCTCCATTTGAACCTAGGGATTTAGCTAATAAATTCTGTCCTTATAGAATAAAAAAACCAAACAGTTTCCCTGGGCAATAAAAAACCGTGTTATTTTATTGATTTACAAAGCTCTTTTCTGCTTATGACACTAAATCCCACTCTCTTTTTTGAGGTAAAACTCTTACTGAATTCTACAGCAAACACATTTTTATTTGAACTTACAACCTCTGGCAGAGAAACAGCTTTCCTTATTTCTTTTTCCAGGATAATTAAAGATACAATACTATCATAGCTCCATAAGAAAATTCCTTTCCTTTCTCTCCTAATGAGAGTTCTAGTAAAAAAAAATAGGGCAAAATAAGATCCATAATAAATTTAAAAATACCCAATCCCCAAAAAACAACAGGTTCAGTTTTGTTTGGATTTGACTTGGTACATTAAGATCTTTAAATTATTTCATTTTGGTGGCATCTATATTGTGATGGACCCTCTGGAACCACAAGAGTTGCATCCAGAAGAGAAACCTGAACCTCAAACAGGAAAAATAAACAAAAATTCTAATAAAGGTTATGTCTCCAAGCTGTATGCTGATCAACTATCTCATGATAATACAGAATCAAAAGATAAGTTAACCATTTTCAGGAATTCCCACATATCATAGTAAGCTATGAGTATTTATTTTGGAGCATTTCTGTAGAAATGTGGAGAAGCTGCAGAGCACATAACAGTCATGTCCACCAAGTCATGAAGGTAGCTGACATCATATGTGACCCCATCGAAAGAAATACAGAGATGCTTTCTGAAGAAACAGAGAGGCTGTCAAGTCTGTCACCACTCCCCATCCCTTGCTTCCTTCAGTAAAGTAAGATAAAATAGTTTAAAGCAGAAGGAGACATAGGTTGCATTGTAAAGAACAGAAACAAAGTTAAACTGGGAGCACTGACAAAAGAAGACAGTGCGGGGGGATTTTAATAACCTTAACTCACAGAAAAAAATGATCTTTTTTGTGCTTTTTTGACTACCTAATATGTAACTTATTTGGTTTTGAGATCAGAGGTTTTAGAACTGTGGTGAGAGGAAAATGAGTATCCATTATATATATAATTATTTTCAAATTTTTTTTTTTGAGATCTATAATCCTGTAGAATCTTTTATAATATGTACGTCATCGTTATCAAATCCTAGATGGACCATTATTATTTTTGTAAAGGATAAAGAAGGTAAGACCTTCCTTTGGTCAAAGAGGATTGGTTAGAGAACGCCTCGAGACACCCACAAGTGAATGGGCCCTGATTCTCAGCGTCCATGAGTGCTGAGAATGCTGGCTGAAACAATAACTAGATAACTCATAAAATCTTTGAAAGGTTGTGGCCATCAGGTGAGGTGCCTGAGGACTGGACGGAAGCAAACATCACCCATCTTTAAAAAGGGCAAGAAGAAAGACCCAGGGAACAACCAGCCAGTCAGCCTCAGCTCAGTCCCTGGAAAGGTGATGGAGTACCTCGTTCTGGAGGCCATCTCACCCATGCAGATGAAAAGAAGGTGATCAGGAGGGGTCCGCAGGGGTTCAATAAAAGTAAAGCATGCTCAACCAACCTGATTGCCTTCTACAGTGAGACAACCACCTGGATGGATGAAGGGGGAGCAGTGGATATTGTCCACCTCATCTTTAGAAACGCTTTCGACACTGTCTCTTACAACTTCCTCATAGGCAAACTCAGGAAGTGTGAACTGGATGAGTGAACAGTGAGGTGGTGTGGGAGTGTGTTTGTTTTAGTTCAGTCCAGGTCTCCCTTCTACGTTCCTTAAGTTTGGTGTACCCCAGTTGGCGCTCCCCCTGTTTTATTAAAATCACCCTATATGACAGTTTTGTCTCCTCCCAGGATCCTGTCTGTCACTCTGGCACCCCTCCCAGGCTTCTGGAAAGTTCTAGCCAGGGGGCCAGGTGGTTGGTCCTGGGAAAGAAGTCCCTCCCTTCCCCTGTTATAGTTGGTTCCCTTATGTGTCCCTCGTTCTGTTTGCCGCACCCTTCCCTTCCCTGGCTGGTTGTTCTGTGCCCCCCCCATGTCTCCCCCCCCCCCCCCCCCATAAAATCCCCTGCACGAGATCGGCAGCTGCGCTGAGTTGGGCACCCCCTGGGGGTTGAGGTCCCCCCCCGTTCGGAGGACCAATAAACTTTCTGGATTTAACCCAACTCTGAGCCTGCCCCCTTTCCTCCGCCGTCTGCCTTTATCGCCGCAGTCCCTTGGAAGGACCCACAAGCCAGACCTCTGATCCCTCCGATATCAGAGGCTGGCCCCCGCAGCCTGCTGTGTCCCGAGCTGACTGGGCTGAGTGGGAACTGTTCCCAGAGGACACAAAGGCAGCGTGGCGCCCAAGCGTGGGGCTTCTCGTTCCATCGGACCCCACGGAAGGGGCGTCCTCGGCAAAGGCAGCTTGGCGCCCAAGCGTGGGGCCCCGCTTCCATCGGACCCCAGGGAAGGGACTGATTGCTTCGGCAAGTGCGTCCTTGGGACGTCAAGCTACCCCAGCTGCAGCACGCTCCATTTTAGTGAGCGGCGTTACTGGGGGTGAGGACGGTTGCTTTGCACCGCGAAGTCGGTCTTGGCGGAGGACCCGGTCGCCTGGAGCTAACCTGGATGCCAGTCAGGTAAGTATTTTTCCCCAGGGGGAGAAAAACTTGCCTCAAAGCCGGTAAAGGCTTTTGGAGGGACCAGGACGGTCCCCGGCTCTCGAAGAGCCGAACGTAGGCTGCGCAGCCCCGGGACAAGCGCGGTTCGCTTGTCTCCGGTTGGTTTTTGGGAAAACCGGCATTCCAGGCTTGAAGTTTTTAGCTCCAGATGCTGTGCTGTCGGCTATGGGCGCTAAACTCTCCACAGCACAGAAGGGGGCATTTCTCCAAGTTGCGGGACTCCTTGAGGGTGGGGGGATAAGTTTTTCAAAGGGATGTTTAAAACGGTTTATTCGGTGGCTGTTTCTGCACTTCCCTCAGTGTGCTCAGGATTTGGTTTTGAGCATTTCCTTTTGGAATGCCGCGGGAGAAAAACTGGCGCAATCTAATTCTGCCAAAGAGAAAAGATTTCTCCTTTCTGTACTTGCAGATTAGGTCGGCGTTGAATAAAAAAAGGGAGAGGGAAGGACGAACAACCCCAAATTCCCCAGTTGTTACCCCTAACCCGTCTCCCGAACCTGTGTCCCCTCAAACAGGCATCCTGAGGAGAGCAACCCGCGATGCGCAGGGCTGCCACCGTCTCCCTGGCTCTCCTTGGGGTTCTCGGAGCCCCCGCTTGGGCAGTCCCGGCCAGACTGCCCGAGGCTTATCCTGTTCCCCGGCTTCCCCAGTTGTTAGACCCCGAGTTTGGTTCGGCTATCCAGAGAGTTTAGAAAATGCCCTCCCTGCCCGAGGAGGACAAGATGGCGGGCGCCACGTGGAAGGGACCCCCTCTTGCTTTTCCCCACGCTTTTCCACCCGAAATCCCTTTCTCCCGAGTCCCAACCCCTTTTGCCCCGACCCCTCCTACTCCTAAGCTGGTTCCACCCCTCTTACCCCTCCTACCTGTCACCAGTGTGTGCCCCCGTGCTCCGCCCCCAGAAATCGCGGCTCTGTGCCCAGCTGCCACCCACTTCCTGCTTCCGGTTCCCACGCCTGTCCTTCCGGTTCCCACGGTGTCTGGCCGGAAGGGGGGGGCCCGAGGACCGGAACCCGGAACTGGACACCATTCCCTCCGCCGCTCCGGTTTTTTATCAGAGGTCCCAGAGAGGAGGGACAACCCTTGTCAGCTGGGAACCCCTCTCCCACCAAACAACAAAGGAACTCTGCAAAGCACACAAGGAGTTTGGGAGAGAAAGCGAATATTTTCGCGGCCTTTTAAAGGCAAATCTCTCCGGAGCAGTAATGACGCCCTTTGATCTGCGTCAGCTTTTCTCATGCCTGCTTTCCTCAGCAGAGTTTCTGCTCTGGAAGGCAGCGTGGGAAAGGGAGCTCCGCAGGCTCCTTCCAGCGCTCTTGCAAGGTTCTGATACGGCCGTTGATGCCGACAATGAGGCACTTACATTGGACCATCTAAGCGGCGAAGGAGATTGGGCTCTGGCGCCGAAGCAGGCTCAAGGCTTGCCTTTGGAGGTTCTGCAACAGATCAAGGAAGCGGCCAGTAAGGCATTCCTTGGTCTGAGGCCTGATGTGCCCGTAGAATCCTACTCGCAGGTCCAGCAGCAACCCACTGAGTCATTCCTAAAGTTTGTGGAGAGACTAACCCGAGCTGTAGAGTTGCAGGTCAAGCAGCTGGCAGCCAGGGAAGAGGTCATCGCAGAGATGGCTATAGTGCATGCCAACCCTCAATGCAAGGCAGCCATCCTGAGCCTCCCCCTGGACCCCCCGCCGACCATACAGGCTATGTTGGAAGTTTGCACTGCAAAGTCACCACTCCTGCAACCTACCAGCTCAGAGAGACAGCGGCCCAGAGGAACGGCCTCAGTGGAAACAGCAACGCATCGCCCTGCAGCGGACCAGAGGAAGACCACGGGCCCGAACACCAAGCCACCTCCAACTGCGAACGGCCAGAAGCGAGCCCCACAGGCCAGGAACACCTGCTTCCTATGCGACCGGCCTGGACATTGGACAAGGGACTGCCCACTCAAGTGGCAGTTCCAGCAATTTAAAAAGGAACATGAACCTGGGGGACAGGAGGGCCAACTGCAACAAAAAAACTGAATGATGAGTGCGCGCCCGCCCCACGTGAAGACAAAAAAGGGACGGGACGCGAGGGGGAGGGGAAACTCAAAGAGGCAAAACTATCGGACATGACCTTAAAACCGGACTTGACTTCCTTTTCTGATGGTTCTTTCAGGTTGCAGCTGTTGACACCGCTCCACCTAAAGACCAAAGAGTGGCATACCGCACCGGTAAGCACTGGTGGTGAGCTATGGGCAGAAGACCAAGGCCCTGACAGGTATGTCATAGTCGGAAATGTTACCTGCACACCACAAGAGATCGAAGCTGCTCCGGGACTAATGACATCTAGTCCCGAAGGACCCGTTCTCTGGCTGCGCTGTGTCCACCCACCTTTGTTCCTGCCCAGAGGGCAGACAGTCGTCCAGGCTATCCCTGTAGAAAGGCCACACCCAACGGTGTGTGCCACACATGTTATAGGGACAGAGAAGCCTCGGGTAGACTGCAAGGTCAACAGAGGGGAGGAAGTCCTGCACCTCAGAGGGCTTCTAGACACAGGGGCAGATGTGACGATCATTCCCACATGGGAATGGCCGGCACATTGGGAATTGCAGAACGTGGCTGGACACATGCAAGGTGTTGGGGGCATTCAATTGGCCAAACAGTCAAAGAGCATCGTGCAAATCAAGGGACCGAGCGGACAATTGGCAAACATACGTCCGTTCGTATTAGACTACAAGGAATTCCTCTTGGGGAGAGACCTCATGCAGCAGTGGGGAGTCACAATTGACCTACCTGACCCCCCGAAAAATTTTTGGGTTGCGGCCACTGAAGAGCGCCCTACTCAAAAACTGAATTGGAAAACTGATCAGCCCGTTTGGGTAGAACAGTGGTCGCTCTATGGTGAGAAGTTGAAGGCGCTCGAGAAGCTCGTGGAGGAGCAACTTGAAAAGGGGAATATCGTGGAATCCAACAGCCCCTGGAATTCCCCTGTCTTTGTTATCAAAAAGCCTAACAAAGACAAATGGCGGCTCCTCCAGGGCCTTCGTCAAATTAACAATGTTATCGAAGACATGGGCTCTCTCCAACCAGGGATGCCATCCCCAACGATGCTCCCTCAAAATTGGAATCTGGCAGTAATTGACATTAAAGACTGCTTTTTCCAAATTCCCCTGCACCCTGACGATGCCCCGCGTTTTGCCTTCTCGATTCCTGTTATCAATCGAGAAGTCCCAAGGAAAAGATACCATTGGAAGGTGTTGCCACAGGGTATGAAGAACAGCCCGACCATCTGCCAATGGTATGTGTCTTCCTTGCTTGCCCCAGTTCGCGCAGCAGCAAAAGAGGCCATCATCTTCCATTATATGGATGATGTCCTCGTGTGTGCCCCCGACAATGACATGCTTGCCAGTGTGCTCGACCTGACAATCAATGCATTGGTTGCTGCAGGGTTCGAGCTCCAAGAGGGAAAGATTCAACGGATGCCACCTTGGAAGTACCTAGGCCTAGAGATTACAAAGTGGACCATTGTGCCGCAAAAATTGGCTATTAAAACCAACATCAAGACTCTGGCAGATGTCCACCAGCTGTGTGGGTCTTTAAATTGGGTGAGGCCGTGGCTGGGTCTGTCCACCGAAGACCTAGCCCCCCTTTTTGATTTACTAAAAGGGGAAGAGGAGCTTAGTGCTCCCCAGACACTCACCCCAGAGGCGCAAACAGCTCTGGAGAAGGTGCAACATCTAATGTCCACCAGGCAGGCAAGCAGGTGTAGGCCTGACTTGCCATTCAAATTCATCATCCTGGGTAACTGCCACACTTGCACGGGGTTGTCTTCCAATGGGAAGACAACAAAAAGAAGAGCAAAAAGGACCAGGACCGGAGGGATCCCCTCTTAATCATAGAGTGGGTATTTCTCAGCCATCATCGGTCCAAGAGGATGACACAGCCACAAGAGCTGATGGCTGAACTGATCCGGAAGGCTAGGATCTGGATCAGAGAGTTATCAGGATGTGACTTTGACTGCATCCACGTGCCAATGTGGACAAAAACGGGCCAAATTACTAAGGCGATGTTGGAGAGTCTGCTTCGAGATTGTGAAGCATTGCAGTTTGCTCTGGAGGGCTACACAGGCCAAATTTCTTTGCATAGGCCAGCCCACAAAATATTCAATTCGGAAATTCAATTCGAGTTAAATACAATAAGTGTTCGGAGCAAGGAACCTCTAAAGGCCTTGACAGTTTTTACTGACGCGCCTGGGGCGACTTGGAAAAACGCCCAAACTCAGCGGTGGGAGTCTGACATCAAAGAGGTGGAAGGATCGCCTCAGGTTGCTGAGTTGGACGCAGTCGTCAGGGCTTTCGAAAGGTTCCCCGAACCCCTAAATTTGGTAACAGACTCTGCATATGTTGCAGGGGTAGTCTCCAGAGCCGAGCACGCCATTTTGCGTGAAGTCTCCAAGATGGCCTTGCATGAGTTGCTCTCAAAGTTAATAAATCTAGTCTCCCACCGAGAGCAACCATTTTACGTGATGCACGTCAGGTCACACACGGACCTGCCCGGGTTCATCACAGAAGGCAACAGGAGGGCAGATGCCCTCGCTGCGCCAGCTGCGATGGCCCCGACTCCAAACGTGTTTGAGCAGGCCAAAATCAGCCATCAGCTGTTCCATCAAAACCCTCCTGCCCTGGTTCGTCAATTCAATCTAAAGCACGACCAGGCCAGGGCGATTGTGGCTGCATGTCCAGAATGCCACCAGCTAGCTCTTCCTGCCATTAGTACTGGCGCAAACCCCCGTGGACTTAACAGCTGTGAAGTGTGGCAGATGGACATGACACATGTTGCTTCATTCGGCAGAATGAAGTACGTACATGTGTCGGTTGATACCTTCTCGGGAGCAGTTTTTGCCTCTGCCCACACAGGGGAAAAGGCTAGCGATGTCCAAAAGCACTTAGTGCAGGCATTCGCTACCCTGGGCATCCCCAAAGTCATCAAAACAGACAATGGCCCAGCGTATACGTCCAAGGAGTTCAGGAGCTTCCTGCAGCAATGGGGAATAGAACACAAGACTGGCATCCCCTATTCCCCAACAGGTCAAGCCATTGTAGAGAGGGCCCACCAAAACATCAAAAGAATGCTCCAGCGCCAGTGCTCCTCAAAAAAGCTAGAGTCACCTGCTGTCAGGCTCTCAAAGGCATTGTTCACCCTAAATTTCCTCAACTGTGCCTTTGAGAACCTGAACCCACCAATCGTGCGGCACTTTGGGCGGTCTCAGCGGTTGCAAATGAAAGGCCTCCGGTGTTGGTTAAAAACCCGGAGACTAGGGAGATACAAGGGCCCTATGAGTTGGTTACCTGGGGGAAAGGGTACGCATGTATATCCACCCCCGAGGGCCCTAAGTGGATCCCATCAAAGTGGGTGAAACCGTGTATCTCCCAGACCGTCAGGAAGGGAGATCAAATACCCCCCAAGACCGGGGTAGGTTAGTCGTGTGCCTCTCTGAGCCCCAAGCCCCAAGTTTATCCCAGTTGTTATCCCCAGTTTCGACCTCATTTTTCTAAGTTTTGTTTTAGTTTGGAGACATCGGAGATGGGTCCTGTGCCGTCAGCGGATGGGATTATCCGGGTGGGCTAGATCCATTCTCCGAACCGGACTGATCTTGTTTTTTATTCTCTTGGTTGTCATAATTATGTTCGGACTGCTGAAAAAACTGCTAACCAACATGATTATGAGCTCATCCTCCCCTGCAGACATCAACCAAGCAGAACTCCCCAAAGACTTTGAACTCGAGCCTAGGGCCCAGGAGATGACGTGGTTCGGGGACCTGTACCCGGACTCAGAGTACTGTCCCCAACCCGAATTCATGTCATCTTAAAAAAAACAAAAAAGGAGGAGATGTGGGAGTGTGTTTGCTTTGGTTCAGTCCGGGTCTCCCCTCTATGTTCCTTAAGTTTGGTGTACCCCAGTTGGCGCTCCCCCTGTTTTATTAAAATCACCCTATATGACAGTTTTGTCTCCTCCCAGGATCCTGTCTGTCACTCTGGCACCCCTCCCAGGCTTCTGGAAAGTTCTAGCCAGGGGGCCAGGTGATTAGTCCTGGGAAAGGAGTCCCTCCCTTCCCCTGTTATAGTTGGTTCCCTTATGCGTCCCTCGTTCTGTTTGCCGCACCCTTCCCTTCCCTGGTTGGTTGTTCTGTACCCCCCCCAGGTCTCCCTCCCCCCATAAAATCCCCTGCATGAGATCGGCAGGTGCTCTGGGTTGGGCACCCCTGGGGGTTGAGGTCCCCCCCGTTCGGAGGACCAATAAACTTTCTGGATTTAACCCAACTCTGAGCCTGCCCCCTTTCCTCCGCCGTCTGCCTTTATCGCCGCAGTCCCTTGGAAGGACCCACGAGCCAGACCTCTGATCCCTCCGATATCAGAGGCTGGCCCCCGCAGCCTGCTGTGTCCCGAGCTGACCGGGCTGAGTGGGAACTGTTCCCAGAGGACACAAAGGCAAGGTGGATTGAGAACTGGCTCAGTGGCAGACTCCAGAAGATTCTAATATGTGGCAGAGGGTTTAGTTGGAGGTCTGTCAATAGTGGCGTTCCCCAAGGATCAAGAGTGGCCCCAGTATTGTTTAACTTATTCATCAATAACTTGGATGAAGGGGCAGATGCCTCCTCAGCGCTGATGACACAAAGCTGGGAGGAGTGGCTGATACCCCAGAGAGCTGTGCAGCTCTTCAGAAGGACCTCAACAGGCTGGAGGTATGGGCAGGGAAAAACAGTTTGAAGTTCAATTAAGGCACATGCAGGGTCCTGCACCTGGGGAAGGACAACCCCTGACACTAGGACAGGCCGGGGACTGACCTGCTGGAAAACAGCTCTGCAGAAGAGATTTGGAGGACCTGGTGGACAACAAGCTGTCCATGAGTCAGTAGTGCCCTTGCGGCCAAGAAGGATAATAGTATCCTGGGGTGCATTAGGAAGAGCATTGACAGCAGGTGAGGGAGGTGATCCTGCCCCACAACTAAGTCCTGGTGAGGCACATCTGGAGTGTTGTGTCCAGTTCTGGACTCCTTAGTACAAAAGACATGGAACTCCTGGAGCGGGTCCAGCAAAGGTCTATGAAATTTGATTAAGGGATTGGAGCAATTCTTTTGCAAGGAAACACTGAGAAAGGTGGGCCTGCTAAGCCTCTAGAAGAGATGACTGAGACAGGAGCTTTTCAATGTCTAAGAGTATTTGAAGAGAGGGTGTCTGAGGACAGAGCAGGCTCTATTTGGTGGTGCCCAGCAATAGGACAAGAGGCCATGGGCAGAAACTGCTGCACAGGAAGCTCCACCTGAACATGAAGAAGAACTTGAATTTGCAGTGCCTGAGCACTGGGTCAGATTGTCCAGAGAGGATGTGGAGTCTCCCTCACTGGAGATATTCCTGAACCAATTGCATTCCTGAATGGAATCCTGTGCAATGTGTTTTAGGATGACCCTGTCTGAGCAGAGAGGTCATACCAAAATTGCAGTAAATTGGTACTGATTTGCCTATCTAAGCTTTGATATAGGCTCCTGGTTTAACGATCTGGAAAGTAAAAGAAGAAAAGTTAATAGTCATACTAAGTTTGAATAAAATACACAAGCAACACATGGAAGTTCCATTTCATATTTTTCATAAAGTCTTTTAATTTTTTTAAAGTTTCCTGGTTAGGGATGGTGAGAAGAAATAAAGTATATCACCAGGAGCATTCTTTATTTCAAGGTATCAAGCTTGAGAGTGGCAATTTGTAGTTAATGAAGAATAATAATATTCAGTTTAATTGGGTTGGGTTTAAGCATTATTAGGGAGAGAAAAGTAAGATATTTTACTGATTAAGACCACAGGTATATCAGTTTGTTCTGTTTGTTCTTCCTCCCCTCCTCAGGATTAGACTGCATAAATACTAATTCCAAGTTAGGACAACAAAGGATTTTCTCTCAGTCTTCTGGGTACCATGCAGAATGCCGGCTGCAATGTTGCATTTTTGAAAATTTATTACTTTCCTGCTAAAAGAGATGGATTTTCCTTTGACATTTTGACATCATCAGAATATAGAGACTGTCATGTCAAACAGTCTTCTAGAGTCCGTTAGGAAACAACTATTAAGAGAAATGTAACACAGCAGGACTTTATTCTAGCTTGTTTTTTAAAAAATAGTTCTTTAAAAGTTTATTTGTTTAAACTGGCTATTTCTAGGGATTTAAACTATGCCAAAGATTATTTCATATAAGTCAAACAACCTTGATAATCACAGTTTGTCACAGACAAATGAATTCTTCTGGTTACTATGAGTAGATAAAACATTGTAAATGAAATAAGAAGTAGGTTGTTTTTGCAGTTCTCACACTATGAATTTCAAGTAATGAATAAAACTTTTTGTTTGTTTTTAATAAACATCAAGTTTTAATAACACAACCTAGTTTTAAAGCCTCGTTGAAAAAAATGCTGTTCTCATGAAATTCACTTGCCATTAAAAATTCACAGAAGATTTGATTATCCTGAAGAATGCTGGCAGGAATCCTCTGGTATTTTGCATTTTATCTGTGACTAGATCTTAGTCTTCAAACATTAATGAATATATAAAATGATAATGAGAAATGCTTGTTCCCAGTCTTTATTACACAATATTTACAAAATGGGAATACTTCTACATACAACATAAATATATCCTGTATGGGGAAGAAATGCAACACCAAAAAAGCTAGTGATATGCATGTTGCCGTATCTGTAGAAAAGACACACACCTGCTCTGTCATCTGTGTTACATGGAAATAAAGTGGCTCAGTTTTCTGATACTCTGATACTTTCTATACTTCTGACACTTTCTCCTTTTCAGCAATGCTAGGATCTCTGAAGCCATTGTAGGAAGATCTAGGTACTTAAATTGGAATTGTGCTGGGGCTGTATGCTTTTCTTGATAAAATTTTATGAGGTTCAGGATGTGAGTTGAACTATACTAAAAGCCTGGGCATAGTGGTAGATACTGAGATGTTCAGAAGATCTTGGTTATTTAGCCTAAAAATTTCATGTAGTCAGTCAGTCAGCATAAATTATTAATAAAATAAAGTTACTAATAAAACCCCATACTTTTTGTAATCTCAGTACTTTTTCCACTTCTTTGCTACAGAGTCTTCTAAACATAAAGCAGATAAAGAGGTTACTGTCACAATTTTCTTATAAAGCATGAATATCTCTTTGAGGTTGCTGTGGGGAGACCTCATGAGCACAACAGACTGTATATGTGGAAAGTGCTAGGAAAGTGTGAAATATTTATTTTGCAAACAATTTTTGCCTATATCACTTTCAGTTCTCTTTTGTAGGAGTTCCTTTGATGGTATCTTTCAAATGACGACTGACTTTAAAATATTTGAATTTTGAAGGGCTCTTTTCTTCTGTTTTTTATGTATTCTTGAAGCATCAAGTGCACTACAAAGCTATTGTAGGTGAATGATTCTTACTTAAGTACAGTGAATGACACCAAAGTTTTATTCACCTTTTGCTTAAACTTTGCAAAAAATGATTTAGAGGCAACAGAAAGCTTTTCAAAGGATTTTAAAATCAATTAATATGAGTGGCATTTACTTTTTTCATTCCACATTTTCCATAGCTTGCTCTTAATGCTCTTCCATTTTCCCCCCTGCAGCTTTAGTAATCATATTGGTTCAATGGTCCTCATTTCTCTGTAAAGCTGTTTAATGATCAGGATAAAATGCAGTTATCCTTGAGATTTCCTTGAACCTTGCATTGTTGGTTGAACCCAGATTCAGCCAACAAATGATTATTTGAGAAATTCTAACATTAGCAGTCCAGCTTTCCCCAAAAATATGCTAAGGAAACATGAAAAATTAGAAGTCAACTGCAATTCAACTCATTTGCATCTATCATGCCTAAATGCATAAAAGGTCATGTCCTCAAGCATAAAAGAACCAGTCACATCACAACCACATAACACCTTTAAAATAAATTTTTGTCTTGGACGGTGTGCAATATTGCAATACTTGTGTTTCTACACCATGTCCTGCATTGACAGGTAAATAGAGACATTTTATTTATATCATTATTACAAAAAGATATTTTGTGTAAAAAAAAAAGTGAGGATGAAGTGACCAAATTCCATAGGAATTTCTGCTTATTATAGTCCAGAATGATTCACAGAATCTAAATGATTCTAAAAATAACTGTTTATTTTTCTTAGGAATCAAAATAGATTAAAAGGAGATTCATGTGCTTTTCCCAGAAAGCCCCTAAATATTTTGAGTGTCTTCTGTTCTTATTTGCTAAATATGACAATGTGGAAGACTGTGTATCTGTAAAAGATGATAAAAGAGAGACAAATAAAAATCCATTTTTCTTCTACCTTAATTTACAAAATAAAATGAAATTTTCTCAATTAAAGGAGAAAACCAATGATGGTTTAAAGAAGAGCAATAAAAAGTAGTTCTGCAAAGTAGAGTAGTAGTTGAGTACTCTTCTTAGTTCTGGGCTCCTCAGTGCAACAAAGATATGAAGCTCCTGGAGTGGGTTCAGTGAAGGGCAAAGAAGATGATTAAGGGACTGGAGCATCTCTCTTGCAAGGAAAGGCTGAGGGAGTTATGACTGTGCGAGATGAGTGAGAGGAGACCTCATCAATGTATGTGATTATCTGAAGGGAGGCATCAGAGGATGGACAAGGCTCTGCTTGGTGGTACCCAACAATAGGACAAGAGGCAATGGGCAAAAACTGATGCACAGGAAGTTCCATGTTTTACTGTGAAGTGACTGAGCACTGGAACAGATAGTCCAGAGGTTGTGGAGTCTCCCTCACTGGAGATACTGCAGAACTGTTTGGACACAATTCTGCGCCATGTGCTCTGGGATGATCCTGCTGGAGCAGGGAGGTTATACCAGATGACTCACTCTGGTCTCTTCCAACATGCCTCGGTCTGTGATTCTGTGAATCACACTCTAGCATCTGTATAACTGAAAAACTATAAGAAAGTTACCCATCCCCCACCATGAAAACTTCTGGAAGCCGTGATTCTTGTTGTAGCTGTAAAATAAAATTTTAGATGCAAGAGGCAACTGTCTACGCACGGACTAGTGTTAATGTGCAGGCAAGGCTCCACATAATGTTTTCTTAGTGAGGAAAGGAGGAGGAAGTAGACATTTTGATTTCCTGTGTTTATATTGTTTTCCTCCATCCTTTGTCAGAGATGGTAGTTTAGAATGTTTAGATATGCAGGAATCCTTTTAATAGTATTTACTGTAAATGTCCAAACTGGGGTAACCAGCCCTTTCTAGTGGAAAAATTTTTAGTATTACTTTCCCAGATATCTCAATACTTATTGTCTATTTAGAACATATTCCACTCTTTATTCTCATTCCAATGCTAAAATTCATCACTTTATAAGAATAAATAATTTTAGAGTGGTCGCTGGCTGAGTGATTTTTACATTATTTATTGACAATTATTATTTTAAAAGGAATTTTTTATTCCCAGTAAAAAACTATTGATCTAAGTTACTCTATGGAAACATTAGTCCATTCTGTTCGCTACTGATTGAAAATGAGTATCTAAATCTCTTTAAGAGAATCCTAATAGTTCTCTTGGGAGATTACACTCAGTGAAACATGTGAAACATGGTGAAGGTATGCATTTTTGCATAGGTTTTTATACACCTATCATGCACAGAGATGTCAACTTTGCTATATTAATATGTGAAGAATAAGAATATGGAAAAGTACAATTCATGGTTAAGTACTTGTTAAAGTGGGCTAAATTATCTGCAAGTAACTGGCTGTCACCATTGCAGTATGATTTAACGTGACCCTTCAGAACTGTTCTCTATGTGACAGAAGTTTGCAGGGAAGTTCAGTGATATCTCTAAGAGATTATGCCATCAGAATTATGGATTCACACAGTGCTACCTTTTATGTGACCATAGAAAATGAAAGGGTTTTTGATTTATAGATATTTTATCCCAATGTACATTTCTCCATTATTGTTCACCTAAAACTAGGCAATATATATACATAATTTCCACATTTTCCTTTGAATCATCCAGTGAGCTATATTTAAAATTAAATGGCACTACTGCTTAAGGGAAATATGAGATTGAGCTAGTATTACTGAACTAGCAAAAGGACTCATAATAGCCACTACTAAGAAACAGAGCCTGGACAGCAATACAAGTTTTGACTGTCAGGGACTGAAATGGTTCATGCCTTAAATATTGTTATGAAGGAGTTTTGCCCATAATATCAAAAACTGTATAAAGAAGCTACAACACAGAAGCCCACCCCTCCTTGAAGATGCCTGACAGGAACTTTGGACTAGGAGTTAAGCCGCCTAGATAAAATAAAGGGGACATTAATATTCGATCATCTCAGGCTGAGGGACAAGAATGCATCCAAAAGAAAGCCAAACCCAGTAGCTGTCCTGATAATCATCTCCGGCTATGTTTGGGGTGGGGGAGACACATCCCACAGAGGCCAGGTTTACACAGACTCCTCCCACAAGTGAGGGTAGGAGGAGGAGGTTTCAGGTGTGTGGTGTAACCTTTGGTGAGAGGCATCAAACACCCATCCTCTGTTACACAAACTGGCCCAGCTGTGAAATCCCAACCCTGGGAAGGCCACATCCATGGGACATCCATGTGGGATTTAGCTGAGGGGGAGTCATAATCCATCAAAGACCCCCCCAAAGTGCTCCCCAGAGTCATTTCTGTGGCCTTGCACCACAGGGCTGCATGTGATGCAAAGTAATGCAACAGACCCAGAGTTTGCTGCAAGAGACTGTGTCCAACTGCCCCCTTGCACCAGGGGAGGAACTTGGGCATTCCCACCTGTCCTAAGTGTATATTAATCCATTGGAGTCTATGTTTTTGTGGGGGACTGTCACCACCAAAAAGACTAACTGGAGAGGATCATTGGGATGCCGGTGGGATCCATGGAGTGGTGATATTTTCTTTATTCTGTTTCTGTCACTCTCTGTCATACCACCTCTTGTCTATTTCTTTCTCTTCCTTCCCCTCTCATATATTTACTATTAAAAAACCCCATACTATTGACTTTGGCATATGGTCTCATTTGCACTTTAATTCGTGTAGAGGCATTTCTAGTAGCTTTAAAAACCAGACCATAACACCGACATGGAGAATGCTGACTTGTCAATTGAATATTGAAATGCTTTGCTCAAATTCAAGGCCTTATTTTGGTGGTATTTAGTTTATTATAGATATAGCTGGCTCTGCACACATTATTTATTGGAAAATTTCACTTATGACATCTGAGTCTGGAAAGACTTTTTTTTTTATTTGGCTGCTTCTCATAAGCAGATACCATGGATTTTTTGTTTTGTTTTGCATTTTACTAGCCAGATCAGGTTATAAAACTCATTCAAGTTTCTTCCTATATCTTGCTATTACACAGAGGTTGCTAGTTGTGATTCTGCTGTGCTTTCTCTGTGGTGACAACCAGACTGCATCTGTTATCTTACTACGTGTTTTTCTAAGACTGTTTCACACTGTCAGCTAAAAAAATACAGCAAGCCAAACTTTCTTTTATATCACTGTCCTTGCTCTAGGGTTCAGCTGATAGAAACTGCTGATTGGACACTGTAGCATCATAAAGTAGGCATGGTCTACCTGTGGACAGCAGAAAACAAAAATACATAGCTGCTTGTCCAAAGAGATTTTATCTCTTCTAAATGGGACAGCAGAAGAAAGATGGAGGTAGACTGGGCCATTCCCACTGGAATTTTATAAAGCTCTCTAAAATTTTTTTTTTTGTCTTAACGGTGACAATTCAGTGCCAGCAGGGTGCAATCATGGTGGCTTTGTACCCTGCAGAAATTTGTCACAACATGTAGAAAGGTAGAATTTGCTCCATTTTAAAGTATGTTTAAATTTAATTTTAGCTCATTTTTCTTGTAACAAACATTTAAGGGCATTACAGTCTTTTGTTAGTTTGTGTAATAGATAGCAGGGGAAATTATTTTGCCTTTCCCAAACCTAGCATGGACATACAACTCAAGTAGAAAGGGACACAAAGGAGGCAGTTGTACATTTGGACAGCAGCGATCATTTGATGTCTTTGCCTTTATTTAAGAGCTAAAGATTCTTGTCTGTCGGCGATTGAATCACCGACCCAGACCAGTAGGGGATCTGAATCATTTATTCAAAGGAATGAGCTGGTTTTATACACTTTTCCAAGGCACAGTATTTCCTTATATGGTAATTCTCATTATGTGACCTATCCCGTGTTGCCACATCAGCAACACACTTCCTAAATGTCCTTCTATGGGGTGATCACTCGCTCTTCACCCATTTGTCAGCTCCCGGCAGGCTCCTATCCGTAGGGGTCTGCCGTGTGACACCTCCTCCCCCCAGAGTCTGGAGGAGACATCCTCTCTGTGCTACCATGGGCTCCTTTGTGCTGCCATGGGCCTCTGCAGGCAACTTTTACAGCTCACAACCCAATTCTCTCTTATAATTCCCCATACTTGTCTGTTAGGATAATCCTAATAATGAAAAGCTTTTCTTTTATCTTAAAAAAAAAATAAAATTCTTAAACTTTCTTAGCATTGTGTGAATCTTCTTGTGCCTTTGCACTGTTGAAGATTTTCTTTTGAGATCCTTTACAGCCAACAGACTTTAGAGGTGTCACTGGGAGAGGGAGCATTTTCTCTCCAGCTCTCCCCAAAGTGCAGTACTTTTCTCAATCATACAAGTCTGAGACTTTTTTCACTCTGGACCAGCTTATTTTTGAAGAACCCCTTATTTGTTATCCTTTCAATATCTTCAGGAAGTGGGTTGGAGATCTTTGTGATAACACTAAGCCTGAAGTTTTTATACTTACAAAAGGAATACAAAAGCGTAGGTGGGCTAAGTGGAATACATCCTCTTTAGACAACTCAAAATTTAGTGGTCCTAAGTGGAAGTTTGCTGTACATTCAAGCATCAGTGATCTACCTCAGCAGACATGCGGCTCTGCAGTGCTCTGTACGGTGCCATGCTGTATGGCACAGGCAAGCCTTCAGAATTGCACTCTGCTGCGCATACCTCTTGATGTGGGATAAGCTTGGCTGGATAACCATTAAGGAAGGCTTTCCAGGTGGCACACACTTGGTGTTAATGGTGATGCTGGGAGCAGGTGTTTGTCATAAAGTGAAGCAAGTGTTTCCATATAAACTTCATTTTGATCAAAATACAAAAGTTGAGTAAAGTTGCTTGTTGCTAAGAAAATTCTATCAAAACTCAACCACAGTGCCCTCAGGCTGTTGGGGTTCCTTCCCCCTGGCATGGGGTCCTGGGAGAGGGGCCCTGGGGTAGAGGCAGGGCCTACAGGGTTTCCCTACTCCCTGGTCAACCTCGTTCCCCATTGGTTGTTTTGTGTTCCCCTGCCCGGGAAGGACCCTCTGGTCCTGTGATTGTTCAGTTCTTGGGCAAGTCGCCGACCAGGTGGCTGGAAAAATAAACATCTCTGAAAATATCTACCAAGAATCGGTCCTCACAATCTTTTCCACGGACCTCGTTGTCTGATACACATGTTGCAAGAATCCCCACTGCAACATCAGGCCTCACTATGAATAGCAGAGCTGTTCAGCATGTTGTGCCATTACCAGAGGTCCATCCAATACTCTATCACCTCAGGTTTACCAGCATCAGAATAGATGTAAAATTTTATAATGTGCTATCAGTTGCTCTTGGAAAGTTATAAAACCTTTCTGCACAATGTTTTTGTCCAAGATGACAAGTGCTAATGTGTAAAACAAAAAACCTTCTAGAAAGTGCCTTTTCTCTGTATCTCTTTCTTCCTTAGAATATTAAAGGTACGTCAAGTGAATTTCCATTGAAAAGTACAAAGGAAAAGCAGCTTTCTGAAAAAGTGGCAGAGAGGAAGAAAAGTTCTTATTAAAAATTAACTGAAGCATGGAAATTTTAAAGATTCTCTCCTACTCATTTATCATCCTTCATTATACACTGGGATACTTTACTGACTAAAATTTTCCAAATCTCTGCCCTAAGACTTTACTCAGATTCCAATCTGTTCTCTTTCGTTGTTGCAAGATAACATTTTGACGCTTAATATCAGCTGTAGGTATCAGATATTCTCAGATTCTCAAGAGAGAACATGACATAGCTGCAGCTGGAAGAAATCTTTTCCATCCGAAAAGTATTTTGACAAACATGTGGAAGATACAATAGGATAAAATTTTATCTAGAATGTCTGGAAAGTTGCATTGCTAGTACATCACTGCTGTATTTTCTCTATAGAATAATGTCTTGTTACCTTTCTTTAGTGACTTACTGCCCAGCTCTTTAGTAGCTAAGCAGGATTACCTAATATATATATAATTGATCAATTTATTCTGTTGATATGAAAAAAAAACCCCACCCAAACGTGCCCCTTTCTGATTTTTCTGCTAATATTATCTCACTTAGGAAGGCTTTGGGAGTGCAATTGCTAATTTTGTAATTAGCTAAGGTAAATAATATCGGTGTTGACTACTCAGAAGTCTGAGACCTGGTTTACAATAGGGAAAAAAGGTAGAATACATTTATAATTACAGAATTTGAAGGTATGTGTAAACATAAATAAGCTCTTTTATATAAGCAGTAAACATATTTTTAATATAGCATTAGGGGAAAAATGACTGATTTGGTCACATAAAGAGAAATTCCCTACACTGGCTGTAAAAGGCAACATTTCAAACAGGAAGACTATGTGTAACTGAAGTCTAGAGTGCTCTCTCCTTTAAAGGGCTTAAGCATTCAGGAATATTTTTATATTTAGGATCTTGTTTTTCTGAGTGCTTTATTTTTCCTTTTGACAGTACAGATGCAGTGATAGTGTCTGAAGTTTAACTTGAAGAGACTACCTACATCTTGGTAATATTTATATAAAGAAGAAAAAAAATTGATTGAATTATGAGCTACAGGTTTTTTTCAGATGTTGCGGTAATCCTATAACTCCTTTGAATATGTGGGTCAAGGAAAGTGTAGAAATTTTTCAGTTGCATTTCAAATTTTTTTGGGCTCTGGTAGAGATACAAAAGAGAGACTGATATCTTGGAAAAGCAGCCTCTAAGAAGTATGTTTAAGATGAGATAGCCTGTCTGACTTTATGTACTACATATAGTTGGGGATAACTATGTTTTCCATCTGAAGTCTGGCAATTAGCTCATGCTCTGCCTGATTTGCTTTTCTGTAAAAAACTTAACAGCTTCTAGTAAGTGATAGAGTTCTTGTATTTCATCACTTTAAGAAATTTCATAACACTGACCCATTAGTGCATAATTTTATTCAAGAATCAAAATACTGGGATCCTTAAACTACTTATTTAAAATTTATATTTCAGAATAAACTAATAATAACCCCCCTGACACACAGATCTATAGATGTTGTCAGTATATCTGGATACTTTAGTAAATTTTTGATAATTTTTTTAGAGGAACTAGACATTAAAAATATTCTGATAGGTTTCTGTATTCTTCCAGAGCTTAGAAAACACTACACATATGATATGGATGTCTTATATTCATGTTCCTCAAGTGGCTACGAATCTCTGATCTTCTCTCCCTTATGGGAGGGACCCCCTGTCCATGTCCTAAATCTGTCTACTTGAGTGATAAGGGAAGAGAGATTGCCAGTGAGGACTGAGGCAAAAAGTTGTTCAGTACCTCAGTTTTCTCTTATCTGTTGCCACCACTTTTCCAGGCTTGTTTATCAGTGAGGGTATGATTTCTTTGACCTTCCTTTCCTGTCTGGCATACTTGTAGAAAGATATAAAATGAATTTACAAAGGAATAACTGATGTGAGGCTCTTGGCCTGCACATTTCTTTCAGGTGATAATAATCTGGGAAGAATGGTTCAATTTCCAGGGCTGAGGGTGATTTTTTAAGTGCTTAAAAAGAAACAGACTAAAAACAGATACTGTGGGAGACAGAGGAGTAGAAACTCCTGCAATTAAAGGAGGCTTTGATTTACAACCCTGGAAGAGACTAGGTCTGGCTTAATTGACAGAGATTTATAGATTTTAAGTTAAAAGATTACAAGCTTGCGTTCCTATAATTATAAGTAAAATTGTACACTGGGTGTTCTGGTGGAGGGTTTTAAAATATAATAGTGTGATTTTATATAGTTTAAGTTAAGAATGTAGATGGTATAAGAGAGACATCTGTGTGTACGTGACATGAGAAGTTATTGGTCAAGGCATAGCTGCATTGCAGTGAGAAGTGCCACAGGTGATAGGCCATAAATCCAAAACAAAGTGTCGTTTTAAGTGCCTATTGGATTAGAAAGTTATGAATTACAATGTAACTCTATATCTTGTGACTAGTCGCCATTATTTGGAGGTATTGTAAAATCTCACTCCTTGACTGATGCGTTTGTTATTTTAAACAATAAATTAATGTAATTGCATAGTCCCATCCCTGAAAGTTATTTCCTCCAACACGTGAATGTGCGGGAAATTTGACAAGATACATCTCCAAAACTACTTGCCTTAAACTGCAAAAATATTTGCTGTGCTAAATATACAGGTTCATAAGTCTGTTTTAACCGAGTTACTGGCAGGATTAGAGGTAAGGAAGTGTCAGACCTGATACTATGGAATTAAATGTGGCCAGGATTTTGCCCTAGGTATGTCTAATCTAAGAAATATTTTGGAAAGTTTCAAGCATAAATCAGGAGATGATTGTTGAGTTTGTTGACCACTCCCATTTTTAAAAGGTTCCAGCAGAGGGAAAGGAGTCCAACTATTACAATTCACAGATCTTTGATATTACAGTAAAAAAAGTCTGACCTAAATGATAACAAAGGAAGTAACTTCAAAAAAGTAAAATGAGTCTTAAATCCAGCTGGAATATTCAGTGCTAGGAGATTTATGTCCATCTGTTCACTGGGTATTGCTAGATTTTTATTTCTATACAAAATTCACCATCTCTGGCTCCACAATTACAGATTTTAGTGAAAGTGCAATTAAAAAGAGAACAATTTAAAATTACATACCTAAAGCACACAATTTCTAGAATGTTTTTTAATTTCTCACTTTTAATTACATTGAACTTAGTCCTTATATTAATCTCTAGAATTCACTGACCCAGGAATTGCTGATATTCAAAACCTGATAACCTGATAGAAAGGTAGGACATATTTCCTATATTTATAAGAAAATCCAGAGCTGTACTAAGTTTATGATAATTGAATTCTGATGCAATTCTGTACCTACTGCAGGCAAATGGGAACATAGTATTGAGGAGTTCTTCCTGTCTGCATATAAAAGAGTTCCTGCAACCTGTTTAAAGATTCTGGTCTAGTCAATTCTAGCCAATCAATGAGTGCTTGAAGGTTTTTTTCCTAGATTGATGTAATAGGATCTATTAGATAGCCTAACTCTGCTTTCTTTCAGTGTCTCTATTTTCAGGAGGGGGTTGTTGTTTTTTTTCCAGTTTAAAAACAAGTCAATTTATTTTGATGGGAAACCTGTTGCTTTTTGTGTATTAAAATAGTTCAACTATACTTGAAAAGAAAAGAAGTCAGTTACTTTCTGCATTACTTCCATTTTATATGCTAAAATGTATCTACATTAGATTTATGCTGCAGTGAAATATAAAAACAAGTGGACCAAAAGTAACTTAATTGACTCAGAAAGCAATAGCAGTTTTACTACTGCAGTTCGGTGCACAGCAGGGACTAATTTAACTTACTATCTGCAGCTAAAGTAATCTGCACTGAACTCCAAAGTTGACAATCAGAGGGAAGGTACTGTAATTACATACCCTGTGTTAATTTAAACTCTTTACAGAATTTGTTACAGAAAGAGTGACAAATTTTGAGAATATTCACTAATGAGTTTGTATATTGAAAAATGAAATGTTTTCATAGAAATGAAAGATGAAATGTTTTCATATGTTTTCAATAAAAAAAGTTGGGGCATGAAGCAGAATTAGAAGACCTTTCTCTCTATTCTGTGACATTTAGAATGAGCTGGAACATCTGGCTAATTATTGAAATATTTGTGAAAAGCAGCTGTCCATAACAGGAAGAACAAACAACTTCAAGAATGTTTTAGTTTAAAAAGGTATGCAGACAATAAAAATCTATATTCTCTTAGGATCTATGTAAATTAAAAAAAAAAAAAAATTGCAAATTTCATGTCCTGGTAATGGTAATAATGATAGATTTCATGGATTATCAGGTTGAAAGAAAAAACCCATATATAAAGCATATAAAAAAAGCATATCTGTGTTGACTAGCAAATTTTTAGCAAAGATTATACATGTTTTCTGAAGAATAAAAGTGCATACAAATTAACACGTCTTCCAATTTGTGTTTTACTAATTCTTCACATCACTGCAACATCAATTATAGTTGTCATGCAATTGCACTTGACTACATACAGCAAAACCAGGCTCTCAACTGGTGCACATCTGTTGACTTCATGGGAATTGCTGTGTTATGTCTCAGCAAAAGATATTCTGCAGATTGTTTATCTTATGAATCAATGCCAAGTTTTAAAATCAAAAAGAAACAAATGTTAACTCAGTCATTTGCTTTTATATCTATTTGTCAGTAGGATGATTCTCAAATACCTGTTCATATCTCTTAAGTTAGAAAGTAATTGTGCTTTTCTGAAATACAAGAAAGTTCTCTGAAATAATTTATCAGCATAATTTTCAAGAGAACACTTTGTTTAACTCCCATTTCATGCTTAGTAAGGCTGCAGAAAAAAAAGATTTTATGCTAAAATTTTTGCTTTCCAAGTCTCTTTATCAGAATAATTAAAATAATTAAAATAATAGTGCGATCATTTTCATTTTATAGTTTTTCATCCTGGAGGACCTCCAAGAATATCTCATTTTTTGGTAGTAGCAAATCAAACAACAACAAAAAGTGAAGAGAATATTTTAGCAATAATAGTTCATTATCTTTAAATAATATAATTTTCTTAATCTTGTCCTCAGAGATGTAGCTGAAAAATAGAAATAGAAGGTAATTAGTGTCCCAAATCTTGTGAGATTTTAGAAATGTCAGTTGAATCCATTTGTTTTATGCAGTACAATATAACTCTTGGTCTTTCTGTATGCTACTGACAACACGAAGACCGAGATCACAAGTTCTTGACCCATTAACAGTTGTGTCATCTCTGCTGCTGGACAAAAAGCATTGGTCAAAAATTCGTGGTCACAAAACAGGTTGGTTGCTTTGCCTCACATCTGCATGCCGTAATTAGGATCTTCAGATACACAGTTACCACACTAGACTGGCAGGAAGAAGAAAGAACCTTACTAGGCTATTGGATAATTGCCTAACTGTAATAGAGAGCTGTACTGGTGAAGCTACTGCTTTTGAAAATCAATGAGAATGACAAAATAGCCAAGGCAATCTCAAGTGCTTTTTCAGTCCTCTGTATTTGAAAGTGTGTTAAGATCTGTCTGGCTTATGTTTCTGGTTTGGTCCAAACTGTTTTTTTCCAAAGGAAGTAAATGTCTGTGTACAATTTTCTGGAAAACGTTATGCCCGTAACACACAGCTTCCTATTTTTATGTATTTCTGCTTCTCATTCCAAAGTTTTCATACAATTTTCCTCTGTAAAATGTAAGGTCAGACAAATTGGAGCTATTGGTGCCAGTTCTGGTTATAAATATTCTCTTCCTCCCTGTCTTTGCTTTTAAAGATTGCTCTATTCCAGACAGAAGCTGGATGAAATTCATTGCCCCTTCAGAGACTGATCCTTCTGCAGAATGTCTTCACTTTTGGAAAAGAATGATATCTTTTATGCATAAGTCAGGAGACAAGTATACATGTATCTCTTCTCACCCCTTATGTATGATCATGAACTTTTCAATGACTCTTTATTGTGACCTTTATTTCTGGGGTGATGTTTTCTCCTTTTCACATGTAGTTATCCTTACTCTGTTTTCACAATCAATGAAGAAGTCAAATAGAAAAAAATTGTCCTCAGTTCCCTAGGCAAAGGAAAATGTCATCTCTGTTGTGAGTTCTTCCTCCAGCAGGAAGTAAAAATCACAAGTTCTGATGGAGGAATATTAAAAGATTCAGTTTCAGGCCAGGTGATTTTCCAGGACTTTTCTGAATATGTCTTTGGCACCTATGTTTTCTCACCTAGAGGAATTTTAGTCCAGCTTAACATCACTGGCCTCCTTGAGTTGTTCCTTATTCACAAAGATGCAAAATAGGCCTCTGTGGTCCACAACAATTTATCCATAATTTTTTTTCCTGTTTCTTTTATAAACTATTTTTAACATGAAGCATAAGTGCTGCAAACCCCACAGTTTTATTTATGAACCTGATTAGCATGACAGCTCAGAGTTCTTTGGAAATGAAAATTATTTCTAATTATTTCAATGAAGTAATGAAAATTATTTCAAATTCACATTAGAATGTTTTTAGACCAAAAAGGAAAAACAAAATCCCCAGAAAGGATTTCCTGCTTTTTCTCAACAGATTTACTTCTTCAGTTCTTTCCCTTTCAATTCAGTCTCAAACCTGCAAGCGGTCCATCACATAAATTCTTAGTTTTCTGTTTAAATATACAAATATACAAGCATTTGGTTTAGTTGCATGACCTTTGAAATATTTTAATGTTGCAAACGATACAGTATAAGGACATTAAATTATTGCTGTTGCAATATTGCATTTTTCTCCTTTGTCTTCAGCCGTGTTTTAATCTCTTAATTTGATTAATTGATGAGATGACAAGTAGACAAAGCAATGTGAGTTATCCTATGGATCCCTTTATTACTGCGTCTGGCTCTGCCTTGACAAGGAGGGAAATAAAAAAGCATGAAGGGAAAGTTAAACACATCTTGTGCTAATGTAATGATGAACAACAGTGATACAGTTCCACTGTGGCTCTTCTGGCAGGGGATAACAGTACTAAGTAATGAAACAGAGAATGACATGAACAAGCAAGTATATAATGAAAGGAGCATGTGAAGAAGATAAGGGAAACAATCCCATAAATTCAAAATTAAGTTCCTTCTTAAATTCCTGTAAAGGGAGAGCCCCATGGTGAATACCTGGCAGGGCATTAGCTTTTGCTATTCTCTTTTATCAAAACCTCTAAGGAGGGAGAAATTCACTCCTTTATGTTTTGAGGATTGATTCCCAGACTTTACATTTATTCATTTATTTGTTTTCCAAGTCAGATCTTTCATTATACTCTTATACAGTAGCATAAGCTGCAGCAGGGAATTCTGGCTGTTTAGTTTATTTTCTTTTCACAACATTAATAAGCAGTGCATTAAAGAACAGGACAGCTTCTTTTCTGCAGTCCAGATTCTTGCTACTGTTAAGTGTAAATTGGCAGAAAGGATGCCTGCATTTGCTGGAAAAAATAAACAAAGCTGATAGCATGTTCCACCTCTGCAGCTTCATATTTGCTTAGAATTTGTTCAACTATTACTTTCAATGGGTACTTGAATATCAGAGCTATTTATACAGGGATTTTCATTGAAAAGGTATGAATTCTGTAGTTCACCATTTGCTTCATTTGTAGAGCTGCTTCAGTCCAAATCATTTCATAGAGACATCTGTTCCTCCTGCCCCCCTGCCCCAATTCCTCTGTGAGATGTAACGTATGCTTGCAGAGGTATAAACATTTCACATTCTATCAGCAAAGCCCCTTATCCCATATTTGTACAGGAGACACAGAGCAGGGCCTTGTTAAGATGATTATCTGAGATCTACAGAATTTGCTTCAGGGGGTGAGATAAACTAACAAAAGGGGAATTTTAGAAAATGCACTTGCACAACTCTTCATATCTCATCTGAGAGACATACAACACAGAAATGATAATCCTTTGAACATAGATCAATTTTCTCTCTCTCTCTTCTGTGAAGGGCCCCTCAGCTGTAGAAGCAATGATGCTTTATAGCTCTGTGTTCTGTGTTAATGGTGGGGAACAGAATAATTTGGGACAGAGCAGAATAAAGCTAAAAGAGTCGCTGTTGGGGGGTTGGTTGATTTTTGGGGGACAGGGGGGCTATTTGTTGTTGCTGCTGGTTTTTGTTTGGGTTTTTTTTTACCCCTTATAGGAGCAGGGGCTGAGGTAGGAGCAATTGGAAAGGGAGAAAGGATTATTCAGTTGGTCTCATTACTGTTTTGTCTGTCACCACCAGGCAAAACACCAGTTTGCACTTTGTCCTCAACACTGTATTCAAACATTTTACCATCTGTTCATTCTACATGTACCTGAATAACTGCTTGCTTTCAGATTCCCATTGGTTTGTGCCTTGTACAATATATGGGGCTCCCAGTAACTAGATGGGTCCTTGAGTATATAGAACATTTGCAAAAATGCCAATATTACCAACCTCTCTCTTTATGTAGTCCTGATGTTAGCAGAATATCCATTATTTGTTTAAGGCTGTTTTCAAAAGTATCTGTGAAAAGTCTGAAAGCGAACTTCTCTAGATACTACTTTCCACAGTTAACTTATTTGAGAACACTTCTTCTGGAGATTTTCAACTGTGTGACTGTTCAAACAAACTCATGCATTAGGATGTTTTGCCTGGGTATTGAACCTGCAGAAACACAATTCTTGAATTGCTCCAATCTCCCTGTTTTTCACTCCTGGGAGGTTGCTTTCATTGTGCCTTCATTCTCCATCAGTAAACTGTGGGCAGTAGTGTTTCTCCACTTTCTACAAGCAAGATAAAGGAAAAACATTCAGTAACAAATTAATAATAAAAAGACTAATTATAGTAAAGCAGATTTTTTTCCCATAGACAACATATTTTCACTAACTGCTCTGTATCAAACATACCTGCACAGAAAAGTTGTCAGTCTACCTCAGTAATTTAGGAAATCAGAATAATTTTGTATCCTATTTCTCTCGTGAAATGTAGAATCTACATTCACATACATGAATGCCACATGTGGTGCTGGGCTGCAGATTTGCAACTGGCCATGCAAACAAGAAGACACTGTAGGATGAAAAGTATAGAATCACAAAAGTAAGTTTTGCTTCAAGCACATGAGGGGTCCTATTCATACTGGGGTGCCCCAAATGTGACTTTACACAGGGTTCTTAATTCAAATGTTCAGATACAATGTGATTTGACTAAGCCCTAGCACCCATATTGCTCATTACTCACCATAGTAGAAGTTTGCAAAGCAATGGTACTTTTGCACTGTTCTTGCAGCTTGTCTATTTATCCAGATGTCCCTGGGATCAGTCTTGAAGTAGTGATGTATCTATGATGCCAGATCCTTCTGGTAGGATATTAGACAGGCAAGAATGCTGGTGTTACCTCAGTTGTACAGGGGTATCCTTTGTCCTTCATGGACAGCTCTAAGCTCCAAGAAGCAAAGTCCTTATTTCTAGGGCGAGGCTGCCTTTTACTTTGTTTTGCTTAAGCATGAACAATATAAATCGAATTTTACAGTCCTGTAAAATTTGACTAACTCATTACATTACTGCATCTAATGTGAACTAATATATGTATTAACAAAGTTAGTAAGTTTTTATAATATAAAGAGTGTTTGGGGGTATTAGGGAAGGGAAATTTAATAATGCTCTACAAAATACTTCTCTAATGCAAAAGCGGGAATTTACCTGGGTAATTGACATCTTTTTGCTTGAGATTGTCCTTCACTTGTCACAGCTACTGCTACTGTTTTTTTACCTGAAGAATATTTTTGCACCTTCCCCAAAAAACCCTGAAAAAGTCTGCATTCCTCATTTCTTCTTGGCTTTGTATAAAAGTAGAGTCATTTATACTAATATTTAATTCAAAACTCAAGTACGAATGTGATGGATAGAGCTTATACAAAACATATCATGAGATGATTTACACAAGCAGAAAATCTGTTAGAACACAGGGTAAAGTTTGCATCTTTTGACACCAAAGTCTTGTTTGTGCCAGAATAAGCATTACAGGAAATCAGCATCCAGCCCTTTCTGGATGAAGAACTTCAGCAATGGAATTGCTGCATAGCCACAAGGTGAGGGAAAGTAATACAAAGTGCCTGAGCTAGGACTAAATAGAATTACAGAGTTGGTTAAATTAGACTCAAAAACCTAGCTAGTGTCTGAAGTCTGGAAACACATGGAAACCATGGATAACTATCCTTTTGAGCCTCCTGAATACTACATAAACGATACTTCCTAAATGAGGTAATATATTGAAAAGCATCCCTATGAGATCTGTCCCGCATGGCTATCTGTAGCACAAGGTCCATGTAAGTGCGTTGTTAAATATTTAAGTGTAGGGTGCCTTTTAATGGCCTCTTTAAAGAGAGCAAAAGAGACATTATGGAGAGCAGTTGTACATTGAAAGCCATAGGATCTTTCTTCCTGAAAATACTTGAGATGATGAAAACACTTTAACAATACACAAGCAAGGGTTAGAAAAACTTTCAGTCCTAAAGTCACATTCCCACCCTTGTCATGCAGTGAGTTCACGGAATGTAGAACTTAAGGCAGTGCATAAAGACATCACAGTAAAGTGCACTTGGTTCAGTCCCAGGATTATTCTGCAGGCTCTCACCAAGTGTTTTCTTCTGGAAAATGTATTTAGATGTCTTTTCTGAATGTCATTAATTATAACCAGGCATATGCATAGGAGGCATATTCTGACATGACAGCTAAGGATTGAAAAGTAAACGACTTGTGATGGTGATCTCAAAATGATTGGGTAGTTGGTTTTATGCTGAAACCATGTGACACAGACAGCTCTAGATAACCAGATTCAGGTGGGAGAGTGTTTCTTGGGGTTATTTAATTTATACAGCTTTTTGTATAGTGGACTAGATTTTGCAGCTTGATGGATGTAAAAGATGCCTTCATTCATGTAGTTAGGATAAAGACCATAAAATTGCTACTTGGCTAGACCTGAGGACGTGAAAAAAATGCTTAAACTGCTGTGCTCTTTACAACAGAAAGTATGGAATCCATGTGATGTAAACCTTTTCTAGACTTGATGGCTATATTTTTCACAGTGACCCTATTCATTTAGACATCTTGCCAGTAATTTGAAAGGACAGACAACAATATTATGTATAAATATACATTATACATATATATACACACAAACCCACACGTATACGTATGTATATATGAAACTATTGAAAGCAGCTGCCTACCAAAAAGCTTGCAAAAGGCAACCATTTTAAATTCACAGTTTAAGAAATAATTGAATGCAGTGGGAAGATTTCTTTTTATGGAAATAAAAGAAAGGCTCAAGGCAGTTACAATTTTAAAGAATAAGGAAATAATCTAAGTTGAAAAGCAGCAGTACATTGCATACATATCAGGTCTAGATAGAGGTAATCTCAAAAGTAACACGTAATTTGTAACAAACAAATGTTCAAGCTGAAAAGATTCTTTAAAATTTATTTTTACATTTTTAAAAAATTTATTTTATTTAATTTATTATTATTAAATTTTATACATTGTTGAATACTTCGCAGCATTTGCAGAACATTGATTTTCTGCATCTATGGGTAATCTGTCTCAAGAGAAACTTTAAAATAGGATATTTGCTTGGTCAGAGCTCTTTATTAATTCTATTGTTTCACCAAAATCTCATAGGTGGTTAGAGCTATTTTAAGTATTTTAACTTCTGGTACAACCAACACAGGTAACAAAACTGACAATTTCACCAAAGAGTTTGCCCTTCAGATCGTATCAGTGTCATTACCTGTATAGTATTTTGTGTGTTTAAAGGAAGGACAGATGGTTAAGTGCAGGGTTCCCTAGCCTTCCTTTGGCTGCACTCATGATGCATGGGAATTTATGATGTACCACAGCAATGTCAGACAGAAGCATAGAAAAAAAAGTATTTCTGTACCACAAAATATAGAGCTCTAGATTTTACTAATAGCTTTTCACCTATGTGAAAACTTTTGCAACTTTTTGCAACACAGTTATGTGTGTGTGTGTGTCTGTGTGTGGAATGGACCAGTCTGAATTGCCTCGGTTTCTGCTATTTAAAATAGGGATTGCCCTTTAAAATGCATTGAGAGTTTAGATCTGTTAGTGACTGGGAAGTTATGAAAGTATGGAAAAGAAAGACTGAACTGTTTTTTTATCTTTTTAAAAGAAAGTTGCAAATGCAAATTCAGTTCCACAGTTAGTTGGTGTTGCCAGCCAGGCGCTGTGGCTTTGCAGTGCCGGAGAGTGGGGTGCCGCAACCTTCCTAAAAGCGTCTTCAAAGCAAAGCCACTCGGCAGGACCACCACACACTCACACACGTGCACAGGCGCACACACATGCATAGCTCCTTAAAATGGGTCAACGGCCAAGAGACAGGAAGGGTCTCTGTATAGAGTTCCACGGGAGCGATTTATTGCAGCCACACTCCTGGAGGGCTCCAAGGACAAAGATCAAGAACAAGGGAAGGTCCAGGTTTAAGTATGGGAGTGGATCGAGCATCAGGGACCAATGATCTGAGGGTACAGGGGCGGTTCACAGGTGGGACTAGGGAATGGGAACCAATGGGGAAGCTCTGGGGGAGTGGTGAGGGGCAAGGCCCAATGGGGGAACCTGGAGTGGAGCTTTCTAGGACATGGGACATATGGGGTGGGAAGGCCAACGGCCAACCAGGGAAGCAGAACTGGGATACATTAACAAAGCAAAAGCAAAGCATCCCAGGGGAAGCCTCTTCTGTTCACCATAACCTGGGGATGACACTCTGGTCTTAGGGACTGTCCCACCAGCAGACTCTCTTTGTCCTTTGTACCACTGGCTCACTGGCCACCACAAGTTGGAATCACATAGGTAGGGCTGAAAACAGCCATAAGAGATCATTTTGGATACACTCGTATGCATAATATTTTGCATTACTTTATTGATTTGATACTGAATGAGTTTGCAGAAGATAAAGCTTTTTGACACTCTAGGGTCTCTGGGTGCTCTTTTACAACTTGGTCAGGGCCAGCAGACTGTGTTTTGATTGCATAAATACACTGTCCAGAATGTACACCACACTTTCCACTGGAATTTTCCAAAGAGAAATGTAGGAGCCCCTAATGGGCAAAAGATTGGCAAATGCTGGCAATGTTTGATGTGTAGAAATTCACTATGATCAAGACCATTGTTGGCATGATGAAGAGAACCTGAAATCATTCAGAGCTAATTCAGAGAGAAAGTCACTACTGAATGCTCCCAAGCTGATATACCCAGTAGCCTATACTAGTGACAAATAAAAGAAGTGAGTTCAGAAAGAGAGCCAGTATAAAATACCACTTTTAATTTTCAAATTACTTCCTCCCAAAGAAGGGAAGATTAAAAGGGACGTAAAAAAGAAGAGCACTGAAAATCTGATCAGTGAGAAGTGCAAGGTTTTGCTGCTCCCTTATTTTTTTTTTAGTGTATGGTTGGAGTACTGCAATTAACAATGGCTTGGGCTCAGAAACAGAGGCAGATATATCAACATGAGCCTGGGGCAGACAGAGATGAAGTAAGCTTTAAGCGCAGGTCTTCAAAGGTGAAAAGCTAATGAACTAAAAACTGCTGCTCTTTCTGTCTTCCTGCTCTGACTTGTTAATTACAGAGTTATGCATGACCTATAATTCAAGTGAAGCATGCAGAAGGAAAGTGAGTTGGTAAAGTAGGTGACAACAGTTAAAAATGACACTAAAAATAACCCAGTCCTTTTACAATATATTATTTTCAAGTTCCTTGGGACATCATGATATATGAAAATTGCTGTGCTAAATGAAATTGCTATCTCTTCTCATAATAATTGACTTTATGAATCCCTTTTCTCCCAACTGGTAGAAAATGAAAGAGAGAAGGCAGCAGCCTCCCACTTTTTGCAGAAAAAAAACCTGTGAAAGATTTTGAGAGAATTCTCTGCCAATATTGTAGGAGAACATGAAATTTTGAAGAATTTATAAGCTGCATACACCCACATGATGTAGATTATTAAGATTATTTTTGATGCATAAGAATTCAAATAGGAAGAGTGGCTAAGTACAGCTCTAATGATAGAAGGGCATAATATCTGTTAGGGCATCTTCTGGGACATGGTAAGATCCTATTATTGAGAGATGCCTCTTCCCAAATTAAGGTGCAAACAAGATTATATGCCGAAGCCAGAAATAAATTATTTAATAGTAAATGTGAGGTAGAGAGATAGAAAGAAAAAGATAAAAGCGAAGGGTGAAGAGTGGAAGAGGGGAGAGAGTCAGATTAAGCAGAAGAGAGTCATCGCCCATAGATAGATACAGCAGCATCCTGTTGGTCCCTCTCCAGCCTAGGCTTCTCAACAGTGGGGATCCTCAAGTCACTGAAAATTGTTCATTATTTATCTATTTCAGCAAACAAAGAAATTAATGCTTGTTTTTACACTGTTCTCTTATTCTCTTGGTTAAATGATTCCCTCACCTCTAATGCTACTTCGTCCCATATTCAGTCTTTTTCTTCTTTTGAGTTGGTGTTTTTTTGTCAGTGGTTGTAATCTCCCTTCGCCTGAATTACCTTTCACCCAGTCCAAGCTGATTTCAGCACAGTTGCTGAGTTTGCTTTCCTCATGGCACATAAATCCTGTCACTATCAGTGATAAATTCTCCCTCAGCTTTGCTTTCCTCCACCTATGCCTGAGATAATGGACAACTGACCTTTATCTCAAGTTCCTGTCTTGGTGGTTTAAATTATAGTCCAAGTTTCAGTTAACCACAGAGGCATATTCAGGGTGGGGGGTTTTGGTGATCCCAGATGCCATCTGTCCTATAACTTGAGAGGATCTTTGTCTGACCAGTAACATGGGTGTGAGCAGTTCCGTTACAGTCTACCACAGTGGTAATTTTTGCCTGGATGTGCACCCAGGATGTGCTAACCAAACCTTGTTTCCACCAGGCTTGGAGTTAGAGGCAGCCTGTCCACTCCGTGCTTATCTCATGGCAAAATCCTTCTGTGGCAAAACCAGTGTTTGATAAAGGCAGCCGTGCTCTTTAAGACTTTACAGGATAGTAATTTTCAAGGTGTTTTCTTTCTGAGGTTGAGTGTGGTTGATGTTTCTTATGAGAAAATCTTCTGTGATAGGTTCTGGGAAGGAGCAATAAAAATCAAAAAGGCCTGTGACTTAATTTGTAACCAGAGATGGAATTGGGACAGAGACATTACCCATACTTATGTTATAAATGTGTTAGTGGTTTGAGAAACAGACATGGGAGGAAGTTACATGGAAATATGCCTAGTGATGCCTCTTCCTGGTCTTAAAATCAAGAGTCAGACACGGTTAGAAGGGGAAAAGGGATTTTACCTTGGTATTTATTTTAAGGATCCTTAGGTGGACACGTCTAGGTCATATGCATTGAAATGCACCCTGCAAAAATGCACACCCCAAAAGATCGGGTGTAACGTTATAGATTTTACTAATTAGCATATCTATGAAAGATTCCCCAATGAGAGCCTCGACTGAGCTCCCCTCCCCAAGGAGCTTTCCCCTGGATGGTTCTATCTTAGTTTACAGAATGTGTTCTGGAGAGCACCTTGGGGTCTGGGGCACACTGGTCCCTAACTACGAAGCTTCTAAAATGTTTAGTTTCTCAGCTTGACAAACAAGTCCAAGAATGTAGGCAAAAAGCATTAAGAATACAGAAGTTGTAAAAAATGTATAACAGGGGTATAAAATAAAAGGCAAAAAATCTTCATGGCATCACTAGGATGGACAGTTTATTACAAAATGTTTTTGAAAGGCTGTAAGATGAGCTTGTTGACATTTATTAATTTTTTAAAACAACACCCACAACTAATTTCTTCATTTTATCTCCATCTTTTCCCCTCCCCTCCGCCCCATTTCCTTTTGTCTTCTTTCTTCTCAGCCACTAAAACTTGCCAATTCAAATATTGTGGTCAGAGCTTGTTTGCTTGAAGAAAGGATAATATGTGCAAATATTTGCATGCTTTCTTTTAGATATTTCAGTGAGAAAACTGGTAATAAAATCAACTCTCCATACCACTAAACTAATTCTATTTGAACTGAATAATGAAAGCTTCTAACTTCCTCTACAAACCTTATTTTTCTACATGTGAACATGTAAAACATCATGGCACATCCTGGCACAAGTGTAGGTATTTGTCTGTAGACAAGAAGCAGTATTTGTAAGACATAAAACGGGAAGAAAGAGTCTAATATTTGTTCTTCTGTATAAATTTAAGTTATGTTGTGCTAACATATTTTTGTGATAGGTAAAGCTTTAACAGTAGGTTAAGTGCTCATTTCACATGAAATGGCATGGACTTTTGTGATTGTCATATTAGTTTCTGCACACATGTATTTAAACTAAATTGCATGGTTTAAACTTTAATTTCTAATTTATTTTTGTGAGGGTTTTCAAGTAGCCATTACTTGATCTTTAGAAAACTAATGTACATTTGTTAGTAATTCTCTGTCCAATTCCCAGTTCTAAAAAAAATTATCTGAATATATGACAAAATATTATTTAAAAACATTTCAGAATGTCATGGGTTAGCATAGCTACGGAAGTGATTTTCTTGCGAAGAGGTGCTTACAGCTTCCTTTATGACCTAACAGAACCTATCAACTGGGTAGTTTGAATATTGGCAACTTTCTAGCCACTTAAGGAGCTTGACATGCCTCTGTGATCCACATTTAAGAATGAACAATCCCCTGGAAAGCTCTCTCTTGCTTCTGGCCTTAGGACAGGTAACTGGGGGGGAGCCCATGCGGCCCAGTGGGGCTGGGCCAGGCCCTGCTTGGCCTGGGCCGGGCCAGGACACAGCCATCCTGGAGCCCTGTGGACCTCTTCCATCTGCCCACTCCCCCTTCCCTCCCCGCCCACCCCCCTCCCCCCACCCCCCGCCAGCCCTGTTATGTGCAGATGGCGTGGCTCCACACCCTCCCCTCCAGTGCGGCTGAAGATTCAGCTGAAGCTGCCCTGCTGCCCGGCAAAGATCATGTGACCAACAGCGATAAGCGAATTCCAGCTGTAGGGCTGGGTGAGATTAACCCTTTTAGTGCTGTAAGTTTCCTCCAGAACAGATGAAGCCTGCTGACATCAATCCTCTTCTGAGTCTGAGGAAGAGGAAGGTGAAGAAAACACCAGAGAGACACCAAAGTCAGTAAAGAAGGAAGAGCTGAAACCTGAGGGAGAAGAAAGAGGAGATGCTTAGAAGCTGAAATTCTGTTGTAAAGCTATGGTGGTGATGGACTGTGATATATCAGAGTACCCATTGTAATTTCATGAAAGCATGGGGGGGTGGAGCATTCAAACTGTACTTGTGAGCAAAGGCACCTGGAATAAGCAAATGCTGAAGCAGCTGTAATTTGATGAGAATTTTGAACAGGGAGAAATGGAAGTGATGAGGACTCTTGCTCCAAATTGGAAGGAGAAGACCTCTGATCCTAGAGATGAAGATGCTCCCAGAGATAGCTGAAAAGAACCTTTGCTTCTGAACAGCTCATCCTTAAAATGGTACCCCAATAGCCCAAGACTGGACCCTCGAAAGCAGTTGTGGGGAAAGCTGAAAGTTGGGGGAAGGGATTTTCACATGCAGAGAACCAACCTGGGCAGCTGTCTAGCTCTGGTACTGAAGCCATGAGAGAACTTCTTGTGGAGATGTCTCCATAGCACGAGCAAGAGAGACTCCTCTCCCTAAGTGAACTGAAAAAGGTTATTATAGAAGTGGTAAACTGACTGAACATCTCAAGGGTTGTCAGTGGGAGAAGAGAGAAAGGTGGGGAGAGAAGAAGAGTTCTGAAGGTTTGGTCTGAATTTTTTTTCCTTTCTTTTAAGTCTGTTAATAAAGTTCTTTATATTCTTTTAAGTTTTGTGCCTGCTTTGCTTTCTCCTAATTCTTATCCCACGGAAGGTAAATAAGTAAGTAATGAGTATTTTGGACCAAAACCACTACACAGGAGTTTTTGAAACCCTAGTTCAGATTCTGGACAGCCATTCACCAGCTTTATGGTTCAGATACCTTCATTCATCAGAAAGAATGATGAGCCATTTAGTAATTCATCTGGCAATATATTAGCAATTGCCTGGGTTGGTAATTAAATAAATATAATAATAAAGCATGATAATGTATTATCAGAGAAAGAGTTCCATAGGTGTGAAGAAAATAATTTTAGATTCCAAAGCTCTGGGACAATGCACATCCATTCTGCTTCTGTTGTTTTGATTTAGAAGACAAGGGAATAAAACCATGAGCAAGTAAGGAGGCTTCACACAATTAGGGCAGCAGTATATTAGCAAAAGATCAATTTAAGTGTGAATTTATTGAGTGAATGTAGAGTAAATTTTGAACAATGCTAAACTGTTTGAAATATCCCAAAGAGTTCTATCTGGAGAATCATCCAGATAAGCATGGAGGTCCTCTGGACAATTAAATGAAATTAGATGGTTATATAAAGACATACAGGATTCATGCTTTTTTTATTAGGAAAAGAGCGAAAGTATTTTTTCACCTGTATCCAGCTCAATCATGTATTTGATGATGAACTTTCAATTACCTTTTCAGTAACCTGATACTCCAGTAGTACAGGGAAAGAGACATCGTTTTAAAAATCTTTAGAAATATGAGGTCTGGTGACTTGCCTGACCTCAGATTATGTCTAATGATAAGTTGTATGATGCCTTGGTTTGAGACAAATTATGAGGAAACCCCCAAAATGAATGGGTCCTCTAATGGAAGACCTCTCCCACCAGGTTTGGAAAGAAATTCCAGGAGGAAAGTGAAAAAAACCTCTTTATTTTAAAAGCAGCGTGTATGCAGGCATGAGAGGGAAGAAAAAAATTAATAATGTTAAATATTAAAACCTCTCACAGTGTAGAAAAACCTGATTAGATTCAGAGTCCTTTCCGTAGGTGTGGCTCTGCTCTCTCTGGAGCTGGGGTGTGGTGTCGGCCCCTACGGGCCACAGTCTGGGGCCTCCCGGTCATGTTCTGGTATTGCGTAACAGTTCCAGAAGAAAAAAGAAGCTACAGTCCCAGGAAAACTCCTTGCTTCAGCTAAAGAACAAGAAGCTAGCTAAAAAGCAAAAGAATGCACCTCTCTGCCCTGCTGCAGAGCCGAGAGCTGGGGAGAGAAACTGAGGGAGTTATCTGTGTTTTTTACACAGGCCGCCGAAAGAATTCCACTGCCTTCCCCCCCCTCCCAGAGCTACCTTTAAAGGCACAGAACTCATGTTTGGCATAGGGCAGATGATAGGGGATACAGCATCAAAAAGTCACCCCAAGACATATGATAATGGTTGCAAAGAGGTTTGCAATATGGGTTCTCAGCTCTCACTTTCTGGCGATTCCTATTTTACATCCTCTATTTTCTACAACTTGTAAGGATTGAAAATGAGGGAGGTAAGAATAGTTTTTGGAGTTCTGAAGAGTAGACTTCCTACTTGACTTAAATTTACCCAAATTAACGTAGTGTTTTTACTTAAATTTCCTTAAATAATTAAATCTACTTATATTTACTTAAATTAATATTGAAAAAATATGTGGCATAATGTGGCTATGCTGTGTCTCTGAATATTGTGATCAGACAGGGCAGGAATGATAGGAAGAATTTTCCATATATTTTGAAGCTTGGAAAATAAGGCTGCTCCACAGGGAGCAGGGTTTATGGGCAATAAAAGAAACTTTACTGAGAAAATTAGAATCACCATCAGAGGAGACCCAAGTGTTTTGAAATAAATTCACCTCTGAAATAAATTCTAGTGCAAAGGATATTTACTTTAAACCTAACATAATTTCATACCCTTTGTCTGAACTAGTATTAGAACTAGTCATCTTTAGCCTTAGGATCTTATGCCTTGAATTTTTGCAGAGATAGATTGCTGCTTCATCCTTTCCAGCTGAGGAGAAATCAGTATTCAGAAGTATAAGGTTATAATTTAGTCTATTTTTAAACATGTAACCTTGTTTCTTGGCAGCTTTTCCTTTATGAAGTGCATTAATCCTATAGACCTGTGCATTTACAGGTTTGAACATATGAAATACTGTGAAATGTCATGTCAAGGATTAAGTTATCATTGTCATCATCATCAACGTCATCATCATCATCATCTAGTTGCTAAAAACAGATTTCCACAAAACTGTTCATAACCTTTAAAATATAATTCTGCTTAAACATTAAAGTTTACCATTAAATTTCTTCACATTATTTTCTTCAAAAATTCAATAAAAAGTGATAGATGTATATAATACTTTCTTTAGGAATTACAGAGTTAAAGCTTCAGAGAAGCTAAAGAAAAAAGCCAGCAGCTCTTAACAGGCCCTTGGTACTACTGTGGGAGAGCTGTAAATTTCCACTGATTGATATTGTGAGATCATTTGGGTTTTCTGCCTTTTTTTATTGCAAATCCCTGTAGTTTTGCTACAAGTTTAAGGCTCCAAATTGATGTGTCATGTCTTCATTGATCAATGAAGATCACTCCAAAGATTTAAGAACAAACCCTGTAAAATGGTTTCCTAGTTAACTCAAGGTGGAGTTCATATTCCCTGGTGATCTCAGATTTGAAAGATCTTTCTACAGCTTTTTTGGGTGGCCCTCAAGGTGCATTACATCTTGTTTGAAAAATTAAATATGTCTGGGCTGGTATATATATCCTTTCTTATCTGAAAGCAGGAGTGATAAAATTACCTTATACTTCCAGTATAAGCTTTGCAAGATTTCAGAGATTGAATTATTTTCTTTGCTGGGCTTGGCTGTCTCAAAATCTTGGAGAGAGGTGCTATCTAAAAGGCAAGTAAGTTCTCAGTCATTTCTGTTCTCTATCAAAAAATAAAAATAAGTGGCAGCTGATTCTAGCATCCTGTCTTTGACCCTCATGTTAGAATGGAGGGCTGCATCTCTTTAGATAAAATACAAGCACACTTATTTTTAAGCTACACCAAATGCATTTCAGAGATATTTGAGAGAGAGATTGAGAGCGAGAGAGAGAGGAAGAGGGAGTGAGCCAAATACCTCAGAAAGTTTTATTTTACTTAGAAAAATAGGAACTGCCTTGGAACACCACTACATTTGTGGAAAAATAATTTTTTTTTTCAGGTTAATTCCTGAGGTGGCAGATAGTTCTCATTTACTTCATGCGGACTCAGGGACTTTTATGTTTGGGGAAAAATTACACACATCTGCACCAACATTAGGAAAGTTTTGTTCTATTTCTAAGCAAGGAAAAAGCTGATAACTTACATCCTGTGTTAGCCCTTTGGTACCATTTGAACCTGGAAGATTGTACTGCAAATCCTATGCTTGTACTGTGTGAACAGCACTGTTAATTGTGCTAGGATTTCTGCAAACATTATAAACTATCATGAATAATTCTGTTTACATTTTTTTCTTTGAGAGTCACATGAAAGGGAGACCACAATGGCTGTTAAAACTATTCCAGTGATGAAGAATCTGAATTTACTTTTCAAAACTTACTGAGCAACAACTATAGAAAAAGAAATAGCATGACTAAATCTTAATTATTTTAAATCACACAGGGCTCTTTACCAACAACCTGTGACATACATGCCTAAAGAGTATACTATTCACGTGATAAATAAGTGTGATATACTCTAGGCATCAGTGAGAATGTACAAATGCCATTTGAAAATTAAAGTGAATTGAAGAACCTTATTTAAAAAAAAAAGCTCTTGTTGCACAGGAGATCTGAGGATTTTTTTTTTGTGTATTGTAGATCGGGTATGTAATACAACACCAAATCTGTTTGCATATAATGAGCTATGGACTGCATTTTCTTATTAAGAGACTGCATCGGATAGAAGGAGAGCCATTCCTGCAGATCACTATAGTCCACATCTAGCTGTTTGCTCAGCAGCCAAGATTTTATGGAGCCCTTGGTGAAAGCAACACTTGGGATTTCATACATATAGCCTTAAATAATTCCTCTAGGAATTGGCTTTGCAAAGGAAGTATAACCTGTTTTGTAGACACTATGTGTTTAAGCAGAGAAGTGTATTGTTTTGCATGACAAGTTCTTGTGAATGTTCAGTTATTTTTTGTTCTTCAGAAGTTAATTGCTGTCATCTACATATATTTGGCAAGAGTTTGCTCCAGATTATTTTCAGCCTATTGCCTATCACACTGACTATTACTTTCTTACTAAATTACATTTTCTAGACCTGTTTGTTGCCATCTCTTGACTATGAACTTGTTGTAGATTATTTAGTACTGCAGGGTTCCACCTCAGGATTAGGATGTTGGCATGATGTGGTATTAAAAGTACTTCAACAGTAAAAACAACAGTAAATTAATGGGAAAAAAAAACAGTAAAACAATGGCAAAAAAAATCATATTATGGATTAAACAAAAAAAGTTTATTAATATCAGAAGGTCACGGGATCCTAGAAATCAAGCTGGAGGAGGCCTGAGAATCTTATCTGTTCCAGCCTCCTGTTCTAAACAGTTGAGACATATTGAGCCTGACTTTTCAATATATCACCATTTTTACAAAAAACATCTTGTAGCTTCTGAATTTGGGAAATTTTCAGAAATTTCTAATCCCAAAATAGGTTACCATTTTAATAGACCAAAATGCCTTGAATATCTGAGGGAAAATTTCCAGTCTTTTTAATAAAATGGCTGTAATTATTAAAAACAGAAGTAGTATTCAAATGTTGGGGTTTCTGTTCAAGACAATAATTCTCCATGTGGTAGAAAAACAAATAGTTGTGTGGTATATGTTATTCTTAAATTTAGAGGTGTGCAAAAAGTACCACTTTTTCTGACGTAATTGCTGTATGTTCAAAGGTAATTAAAGAAAACCTAAAGATGCTGTATTCACCAAAGGATTAAGAGCTTCATAGGTTCCAGGTATCTCAAACTGAAAATAAACATGTTACTTTTTGAGAGTGTTTTTGCAAAATGCATTGTCTCACATGCACATACATATGTGTGTGTGCACACTCTCCCCTCTCACTCACATATGTCTCAGCATTGTAGCTGATTTGTGCTTTTGGTCCTATGTGTGACCTTTACCGTTGTGACAGTGATTAAAGTTTATCAAATGCCTCTGGTGACTTGAACTGTCAGAAAGCAACAAGAGTGACTGATGCTTTCCTTGGCCTCACCTTCTGGGAGGAAAAATCCACCTCCTGAAACCATTTCCAAACCTGAGGCTTGCTATGGTGTCAAAAGCTTACTTGGAAAGCAAATCAAAAAGAGAAGATGAATAGTAAAAAAACAGTGTATTGAATACTTTTTTTTCAAAGAAGAGAATGCAGCTTTGTAGGCGTTTATAAGCTGCCTGTTACATGAGAAACCCCCATGTGATTTGTCATTACACTGCATTTAGACTATTAAAGACAGTTATTTCAATCTACTGTTTGGCAAACGTTCTGTAAAACAAACTTACAGGTTTAAGGATAAATATCACCTAATAAGCACACTAGCAAATACTGAGTCTTATAATTGTGACTGACCTGTAGAACAGTTAAACTGCAGGGGAAAATATATATTTCCCCAAACCGAAACATTTCAGATCAGAATTTAAAATCATCTCACTCCTTAAGCCACAGTCAAATCTCCAATCACTCTGGTAGCTGGAGATTTGAACATGATTCCAAATGTTGCATCTAGGTTGCTTTTGATCTTTTTGGGTTTTGCACAGAGAACTAGCTTTTTATTCCCTCAATTAAGAAGCTGAAACTGCAGAAACTTTTGCTACCCAGCACTTCAAAGCTAGCATCTGGTGGTCTCTCCCTCAGAGTGCCTCCTATGCTGTATCAGTATTTGCTTTGACCCTGGTATTTGTTCCCCTTCACTTTCTGACCCATTATACTCCACGCCTACAGAAAGGGTTTGTCTTCAGCCTGATTTCAGCAATAGAGATTCTTAGGGAAACCAGATAAAAGAATGTTTGAAACCAATTTTAAAGCCCTGGGACTTTAAAAAGAGGATTTTAATAAAAAATACTGTAATTTTAAGTCTGCTTATGCCTTGTGTAAAGTAGTAATTCATACCCTAGAAGAATGTGGACATTTTTCTTTAATGGCCAGGAAAACGATCTGTGAAAGATGAGAAAACCTAAGTCATAGCGGTAGATGTTTAAAAGCATGTCCTTATGAGAATATTAAAAACAAACACACAAAAGCTTCATTACAAGAAACACTTGTAGTTCTGAGGCAGGTTGCAGTGAATATCTATGTGTGTATGCATGAACAAACACACTTTAAGTCATTGTGGAACAGACGAGACTCATTTTAGTGCAAAGACCTGGAAATTAGGAAACGAAACCCTTTCATAATCCAAAGCATGTCTCTTAGGCTAGATACTAGGTCAGTGAGAAACAGATAGAAAGCATCATTGAAAGGCAGAGGTTACATTTCCAGGAATGTAGAGACTTAGGAATTACTACAGCAAATCAGGTGAGTTCCTAAACTAGTGTAGTTTCTATAACTCAGAGCAACTAATGCCAAGTGCTTTAGCAGAGGTATATCTACTAAGAAAAGCTGTGCCTGAAGCATGAAGGCTGATCTTTTCACATTTTTATTCTTACAAGGAAGGAGAAATTCTTTCTTACCATTAATTTCATGTCCAGATTTCTCCATGCCTCAGCTGATTAGAGGGTGAAGGAATGTTAAACAGAGTTTCTCTAGCTGCAGTTTCTGATTACTGAAGAATGACCTCTGTGTTTGTGTTCTGTCCTTGCTCCTTACCTGGCATACAGAAACTGCTTTAAAAAAGGGCACTTATACTCCCTGAAAAAGGATGTTTAGCATAGGATATTAGCTGGAGTTCTAGAAGTGGTCTCAATACATTATCTGAGACAGAGTACCCTGGAAACCTTGGATCACTTGTTTAGCTTGTCTGGGTCTCTGTATGTCATTTCTAAACTGATGGTAGTGTCATTGACACAGAATACTTGGAAAAATATTATGAGACTCAGTTAACTAAATATTAAAGAATTTGCACAGTCATTTTTCACAAGACCTAACTGACAATAAATGAATGCATATTTGAACATGATACTGAGCACTCTACCTCTGCCCTTGTGAGACCCTACCCTGGAGTGCTTTGTCCTGCTGTGAAGGCCCCAACAAAAGGAGGATGTGGACATGCCTGAGCAAGAGGAAGCCACAAAAATGATTAGAAGCTGGTGCACCTCACCTATTAAGACGGGCTGTGAGAGTGGAGGATGTTCAGCCTGGAGAAGAGAAAGCTCTGGGGAGACCTCATTGTGGTCTTCTGGTACTTACAGGGAACTTTTAAAAAAGAGGGAGAATGACTTTTTACACAGGATAAGGGGGAACACTTTTAAATAGAACCAGGAGATGTATAGATTAGATTTAGAGAAAAGTTTCTTTACCCATAGGTTAGTGAGGAGCTGGAAGAGGTTACCCAGAGAAATTGTTAATGCTCCATCCCTGGAAGTCTTCAAAGCCAGATTGGATGGGGCTCTGAGCAACCTGGTCTAATGAGTGGCATCTGTGTCCATGGCAGGGGGTTTTGAACCAGATGATGATCTTTCTGGTTCCTTTCAACCCAAGTTGTTCCATGGTTCTATGATTTGTTATGCTAGGTGAAATTGCCACAGCAACAGAAAATTTTAGGGGCAAGATTTTGGTCAAAAAGGGCATGAGTTGCATGACTACATGTTCCTCTAAGATCTGCTTTGCATATAGAAAGGCATATCATCTTTTTGCCCAAACTCCTTTTCAGACCCATAGTGATAAATTTTCTCATTTTTCAGCCATTCATATACCAAGTTCCTGACGACCCATTAGACTTCAGCCCAACTAACAACTACAAATATCATTCTGTATGAGGAATTAGGGTGAATGTTTTATCCTCCCTGTCAACAGGACAAAAAAGAAATGTTAATACTGAGTAAAAAAAAAGGAAACTCAAATTACTTTTTCACTCTTAAATTAATATATAGTTATTTCATATATATGGAACATATATGGCCATATAAAAATGATATATATTAAAAAATATATAAAAACCACATATAATTCATATGTATTGCTATTTCAGAGAATACAATGTGAGGGTATTGGAGAGTGAAAGAAGAGATAAAATCAGTAACATTAAGAACTGGATTTCTGGAAAAGCAGGGTATATCTGCATGAAAAATGGAATAAATTTCAATTCACACCACTGTGTATTATTCTATTCTGCTGAACAGATTCCTGGGACTGACAGGACAGAAGACAGCAAGGAATAATATGGCTACTCCACTCATTACATTTTAAATCCCTTCCCAGGCATTGCAGAGATCACTGTTTATGTTTCATTCTCCTTGCCTTAATTGTGCCTTTCATATTTTGTGGCAGGATGTCTTGATGTTTAAGCCAGATAAACTTGCAGCCATTACTTCCCAGCCCTATTTTTAATCTTTCTAACAATGGCATTAAGTTTCCCAGACCAAACTTTCAACTTCTTATGCATAAGTACTGTGCTCAGTTTAAGATTAAAAATACTTGTCTTTCCATTTGCTCTCCAGGACATAGTGAAACTAACTTAATGTTAGTCTTCTGTCTCTGTGAGGGAAGTTTATATGACTTTTCAGGGCTTTTGCCTCCCTTCCCAGGACTATTGATCAATGTAAAATTTCCTTCACCTTTTTTCCTTTTTTTTTCTTTTGGTGACCTTCCCCATCATTTTTGTGATCATTTTTATGTCACTGTGCATTGTACACATCCTGTTTGTTACCAGACATATCAATACTTGTCTTAATATCAGATAACATAGAAACAAATCTAAATCTAAGAGATTGCCAAGGAAGAAACAACTAAATGAGAGGTATTTGAATGTCAGGTAATCAATAAACACTAGAGAGTGCTTTGCAGAATATTCAAAAAGATTTCCTGTCCGTGTCAGACAACTGATATCTTTTCTTTGTGTAAAATGACTAATGTATTTCTAAGGAAGGCTGTTCTGCATCAAGGCAGAATCAAGAGTTAAGAAATAGTATAATATTATAAAAGTTGACCTAAAATGAATTAAAACTAGATAGTAGCCTTGCTGTGCATAGTCATAATTGCTTTATGTGAATATTTATTTATTGTGTGATTGAACTAGTATAATGATACATCATACAGTGTTTTTTTAAACACTTTGGGTGCAAAATATAGTGATATATTGGACTTAATGCTTAACTAATTATTTTTTCAGAGCAATATCTGTTCCCTTACATTTTTTATTCCTTCATCTGAATTGTTTTAAAATAAGGTACATTAAAAGATATACTTGTGTCTAGAAAATGGTTAATCTGATATCATGAATTAATTTGCTATTTAGTACAGAATTCCTATATCTATTTAATTTTACTAAATCAGGATTTCCTAGGGTTTTTTTCATTTTTTTCCTGAAAAACAAAATTCAGTAGAAAAGCAATGAGTTTAATTCACTCTAGCTTGTCACTTTATGGATTTTTTTTCTTTTAGAGATCCTGGACAATTACTGAATATTTGCAAAAGGAGTTTCTTATTCCTAGACATTTATGAATTGTAGTAAAAACCTTTATTCTTTTTAGATTTTATATTTGGCATCAGCTATTTATTTTGTAGTGTTTTTCTTAAAAACCTTGTGCTTTCCTTGTCAGAAGCTGACTACAGCATCAAAACCAGCTATCTTAATATAGCACAAATAATTTATTCACAGTTTTTCTATCCATTTCTGTTGCATGAACTATATGTTTCATAATTAGTAAATATATATAGAAATCACAATGATTTGTAAATGAAAAAGAGAAAATGCAAAACCAAACCTCTTTCCTGATTAATTCAGTCCTTTCTGCTTTTATTACACATGTTCTAAAAGACTACTTAATTTGAATTTAGATGCCTCGATGAGCAAGTTAAGATACAATTTAAGAAACTTTAGAGGAAAAGTAAAGACACGCTAGATTTAGGGAGAGTGTCAGCTGTAAGGAAAACATATATAGAACAAACAACACATAAAGAGAGGTTTCATGCAAATGTCTTCCACAAGAGATTAAAAAGAATAGATTTGGAAATATGTTTTAAAGAATATGACACATTTTTTTAAAATGTAAAAAAAATCTGATATTAGAATTTACTTCTTCAAAGCTAGATTTTTCTAAATATATGATACGTCTAAGAATTTGATTTCATAGTTTAGACTTCCACAACAGAATTATTATGAACTTATGGGAATGAAATCCCCATAAATATGTAACAGCCAGGCCATACTGTACCTGAGAAACACATAATTTGCTAAAGTTACATTTAATCCATCTATATATATTTAAACAAAGTACTTCAAGTCTTCTGATTTAGATTGCACTTCCACTTTTCTTCAGTAAATTGTCTCCACAGGAAACAAAGTGGAAAGCTTGAGATATATAGAAATATTGAATCATCTGTTGTTTGAGACAATAGGTGACATAATATAAGCTAGATCTTAATAAATTTCAAGCATGATAGTGGGAATCAGAGATTTGTTATTTAATTAAAACTAAAATTTCTTGAAATATGAGTTATGTTGTATTTTAAAATACTATGTAAGCGTACTGCAAAGAATGTTCTTGTAAGAGCTGCGTGATTTTCATTTTTTAACGTTCCATTACAAGTCACGCAAAATAACAAATGTATTTTAAAAGAATTATTCATTAGGAAAAACAAAAGAACCTATGACTTCTATAACAATCTGAGGTGGAAGACATGATAATGATGACAAGAAAGAAGTATTATGAACTGCTTATGCCTCCAAGATTCAGGCTGCCTTTTTTGTTGTTGCCATTGATGTTTTTTGGTTTGTTTCTTTTTCCACTCACAACTAAGGTTTTAACTTAAAACACAAATCTGATTTGTGTTTTGCTCTCCTAAATTGAAAATATATTCTCAATTTCTCTTGAGAGGAAAACAAAGTATCCCTGACAAAGAAAGAGCCATCAAAACTGGCAATAAACACTAATGGTTAATTTTAATACACTGTAAACCATAAGAATTACAATTCATAGTGGAAGGATAGGTAGTAAACTACTCCACTGAAATGCAGTTTTGAGTTGAAAGTAGTAAATGCAAATGTAAAATAAAGAGCTGCTAAAAGCGCATGTCTGAAAACATTCCCATGACCCAAATCTCCTTAGCTGGTGAAGTTAATTTAGTTAGTATAAGACAGGGAGATAAGACCCAGCTTCAAAATGTGTCTTAGACACGATGGCATAAATGACTTCCCTGTTTAACTTTTTAAATGCTTCCTCTGTTTATAGTGGAATCCACATCCCAGAGTAAAACACCCAAGTGCCTTTCTTAGCCAGTGCATGTTTAAGAGCTTTAGCATGCTGTTCTAAAACAATTTAGCACTCAGAGCAGGGAGCTGTCTCAACATTGCAAATAAAAAATATTGAGTATATGTTAATGATTGCCACTATCTGCATCCATTCAAAGTAATCCACCCTTGAAGATGTGTGCCAATTCTGCTTCCTTGAAGTGTGAAGCAGACAAATCAGCCCAGGAGAAGAGCCTCAACAGGAGGGAACTATCTTGCCCCGACAGAGGCACTTCTGAGTATGTGAAGAGGTGATACTGTAGGCATTTGGAAAAGATAAGTTAAAAAATGCAGCTGCTTATGGTGTTTACAAGGCCTTTATAGTTAGCCAAGAGGATCATTGATTTGCAGGTATTTCAATTCCCACTGTAAGCATCTGAATCTTTATAATCTGGCCACAGGTTATTTTCAGTGCTATTAGAGAAATAATAGCAGAATGAAACTTGTTTTCTCTGAAGGGTATTGTATTAGTCCATCTACTTTAGCAGAAAAAGACTGACATCTATCAAGTAATTATGCTATACAAAAGATGCCATTCTCTCTGTCTCTCTTCTTCCCTCTCTGCGTAGTTCTGTATGTGTGCAAGAAACAGAGACTGAAAAGGAGAGAAAATTGTTCCAAAATAGCAACAGAACTCGTTTGAAATGCAAATGGAGATTATGGAGAGGTCTTATTAGTGATATATTCTTTTTCTTCAAACTTACACATTTTGGAGGTCTCTGTTTTCAGACAATATTTTCAGCTATTAAAGGACAAAAAGACCTTGAACAAAAGATTTGGTTGGTTACAAGCCTTTCAATTCCCTTTTTGCATACTCTATTTAATTCTATAAGAAGGTGTAATAAATACTATTCTGAATGTGACTTTCAGATTGTAAGACTGATAACAGGAATGGCAAGTCGTCCTGAGACTGTATCCCCAAAAGGCCACTTGCTTCCTTATTTCAGTTCCAATGTCCTTTTGTGCCTGATTAGGGCATCCGTTTTTGCTGATCAGTGTAAACTAGCTATGTACATTACTGCCCTGAGGCAACATCTGAAATACATATAGAACTGTAATCTTTGTCTGTTAGGTGTTTTTGTTTCTATCACAATGCATGGACAAGGCAAAATGGGAGGATTTGTGTTGTTTGATTATATCTTAATTCATCTTTCGTCTGTGAGCAGAAACCCCCTGTAAAACCTAGAGCAAAGAATATAAACACAAAGGCAAGATGAAAAAAAGAGGTGTTACCAAAAAGCACCTACTCTTGAAATAATTTACCAGCACTTCAAAAAATGTTAGGGATGGAGCTGAACTTACTCTTAAAATACTTCCTTTGTTTCATTATTTAATTCTTATGCTTCCCTTCAAAAAATCCAGTTGCACAGCCAGTACCACAGGCTCCCCCTCTCCTTCTAACTTCACTCAAAGGTAAAATTAATGAAATTCCAAAATTCACCATAAAATTCTGTCCAAGCTGTTAATTTCCAGCAAGGGATATGAGATGTGAGATCATAAATGCATACTAAAGGCAGTATTCACAAAAATTAAAACTCATTGGCAACCACTGTTGCTTGTATCAGAAGTCTCTTTATGGAGGATACAAGGGATAAGAGACCTGCAGCTTTATCTAATTCAAAGTAAATATTCAAAGCATATGTATGTTACTTGATATAGTGCTCTAATGAACTGATCAGTAGGTATTTAAACTGAAACAAAGTAGCATTTAATGGAAAACTAAGAATGTAAAGTGTGCATTTAATGTAGGACCTTTCCCTCACTGGGCAACAAATATTCAAAGCTTGGAGTGGCATAAAAAAACCTGTACATCTGCCTTGAACTGCAGGACACCTGCACTCCCACTGGGGTCCCCTCATCAGCTCACTCAGTCTGACTTAAACCAGAACCCAGAACCCTTCAGGGCAGGTGAAGAGTTCAAGGAGCTCCAGGGTAGTAGTGACAGCCCTGAACACTGGGCAGCAGGGGCATTTCAGCACAATCTCAGTCACTTGCTGAAGGCTCTTACTTCTTGAAAAAAAGGGGGATCCTCAAAGAAAGTCACTGGGAACTGGATCTGGGAGCAGGCAGCTGTAAGGGCAGGAGCATGACGGTATTTGGGGCCTTAAACATGTGAATGGGAGGTAATAAAGACCCCTGCAGATCACAGCAGAAAGCAGAGGCCACTACCAGGCATCTGCTCCAACCCTAGCTCTGCAGCTCTGCTTTTGCTCCACCTATCCACACCTGGTACATGATGCTCAGCAAGCAACTGAAGGAGACTGAGGCCCACCTGCCTGGGTAGCTGGTGGGAGAAGGCAGCTACGTAACCACTGACCTTGTGCAGGTTGACCACCTACAAAGTTGCAGTCTTCCCACCCTGCAACATCCCACAGGGAAAAGTGACCCCAGCCAGGCAAAAGGCTACCCCTCTCCCCTGCACTCTGCTGAGCTCCCCAGCTCTGTGCCAGCTGGCAGAGATACCAAGATCATCCAAATAAAGACAGCTCTGCCAGTATTGTTCAGGATGTGTTTAATCACATTAATCTCTTTAAAGGACAGTGCAAGTAAAAGGCAACAACAGAGCTGTAAGAGAAATAAATCCAGTCTGGCCTGACTCTATTTGTTCCATAAATAAGCAAGAGGAGAACTGTGATCCTTGTGCAGAAGAAAGGCAGGGCATCTTTTGGGGGGACTCAATACTGCCAGTCTTACTGACTGGCTCTGCTATGGAATTAGGAGCAAAATTTCAACCTGGGCATGGATTTGCTTTTACCTATGGATGTCCTCTTTAAGTAGTCTCTGGAACACAGCTGCCAGCACTGTGAGCACCTGTTGCCATTGGCTACACAATTCCCAGCACTGCCAGCACAGAGGAACCAGGAGCTGAGAAGTTGAGATTTTGCCACTCTCTACAAAGAAGCAGAGAGCTCCCAATTGCGTATCTGTGGGTGTGCAGGAACGCCAGGAACTGGCATGACAGTGTACACCAGAGTGACTGAAGAGGAGGCCAGCTCCCTAGTAAATGCTGTAGGTGTGCTCCTCTATGTTGCTGTTCAAGTACACTGGAGATCAGTGGTGCAGAAACTTGAACTGTGGAGGATGGTAAATGAGCAGCCTCACAAATTCCAACACAAGTTCTCTTGTATGTCTTGTACCACCTTTCTCTTGTGTGAAGGGGTGATGCAGAATGCTGTCACAATGGCTTAGGTCAGAGCATCCACCCACATGCACATGGGATCAGGACTGCTCAAGCATGCCCTGGCAAAAACTCCTCTTATTTTTTTTATATTATTTTAATTATTTTAGTTATTATGAATTATTTTAAAATACTCCCAAAAGGTCTTTCAGAAATTGTTTCCTCAGGGTGCTGTTAGCTGGGTGGAAGATGGCTCAGTAAGTACCCAGTCTGTACTGTAACAGATCCCAGACAAATGCCAGGACCAAGAGCCTGCAGCCACATCTCACTCACTGACCCTGTGTGTTGGCTGTAGAACTATGTCCCAGACCCCTTTATGCTGCATTTCTTGCTGAGGACCTAATGGAAGGCTGAAGCAAAAGAACTGTCCCACTGATGCTGGAAAAGCTCCAGCACTACCAGGGTCATGGCATCCTCATGCTTTCTGTAGAAATAGGCAACTACTGCCCCACATCACCCCAGAGTCTATAAAGAAGAGGTGGAAGAGGAAGTCACCAAAAGAAAATCTCCCAGCTTCTTCAGCTCTGTGCACATTGCTGTCCCAGGCAGGGAAAACCACAGTCTTAATAGTCTGTTTTGTATCAACAGGACTCCACAGTGCTTGCAGTGCTGGGATTTTTACTTCAGGTGATACACAAACTCAAACTAACCCTGAACAACCCTGAAGATTGAAGGAAACTGCTCTCCTGCAACAGTAATAAGCACATGACTGTAACAAGCAGTAAGAGCCAAGCCAAGTGACTGTGCAGCTGAATTATGGCACCAGTTGAATATTCTCGCTGAAGTATATAGGGCAATCTGGCTTGAAGAGAACCAGGATGAAAAAATGACAGACAGAAAAGGGGGGCAAGTAAAGAAAGACATCTTTACTTGATTTATTTTCCTGGGATGTTGGTTCTGAATACAAAGAAGCTTACTTTGCTAAGTAAACATTCATTTCCCTCTAGTCGGACCAGCACATTCCCCCAGGACTGAAAGTGCCTCTGCGCTATGTTTTGACATAACTTATGCTCTGTTTGATAAGTAACAGATAGCAGAGGCTACTTTCACTGGAAGCAAAAACACACCCCGTGATATGAATGCAAACAACAACACCACCTGGAACTACTACGTCTTTGGCAGGACACATAACACAGGGGTAAAGGAACTAATGGCAGGAACATGAGGGAAAACCACGGTACTGCCTCCATCTCCTTGGCCTCACAACCCACAGGGATGGATTTCATGTGAGGAGCATTCCGACAATGTTTGGAAAGAGAAGTAGCTGACAATTGGGAGTATTTATTGTTCTCTTTCCTCCCCTTGTTGGAGGGCACATTGTCCCTTTGTAGGGCATGGGAATGTCATCATGGACAGTGGGAAGCTTTCTTCAGGAAATCCAGGAAGATGGGCTCACCTTCCAAGAAATCATGGTCCTGAGAAGAGAGGGATGGAAGGGATGGGTATGAGAGAATGGCACAGAAACAGGGGCGCTGTCCAGGATGATCCTCATGTCTGAGGGAAGTGTCCCAAACCATCCCTCATGCAGGGAGCAGTGGGCTGGCACTCATCCACGGTACCCTTTGGGGTGCACAGGGGCCCCTCTGAAGCCCATAACCTCATACTCTGAGTGGGACCTACAGACAAAGGCTCCAAGAGCATCTCTGCCTGAGCAAGGACACAACAGGGAAGCAGGGGCTGACAGAAGAGGATGGGGACATCATGAAGACCGAATTGGGCAGAGCCAGTTCTCCCACCCAGGAATGGGATGGGACAGGGACAACCCCAGCCAGCTGAGGTTATTCATGAATGTAAGACAAGCTGTGAGGAGTCACCCATCCTTGCTTCTGCTGCCACTCCTCTAATTGCCCATGGAACTGCAGCCCTGGCCCAGAGGCTCCAGAGGAGAAAGTTCTTTGTGAAATAATAGCACCTGTATGCCACAGAGAAAAGCGGTTATACATAAAAGACATTTACATGATTCTCCAGGGAGACTGCACAGTTATTTGGAAGAGAAATGTGGATGGGAAATGAAATACAGAAGTACTGGAAAATCCAAGAGTAAGAATGGCTGCTCAAAGCAGATAGGGTACTTGTGAGTGGAATTTTATACACGTGCACTGTTTCCTCCTGAAGCAGACACTATTATCAGTGCTGGAAGTCAGAAATCGGGCTAGTTAGACCCTTTTCTGATTCAGTTTTATGTTCTTACAAGGGAGGAAGGAAGGAAAAAGAAGGGTCCCAACAAATGAAGGAACTTATGCTAAGTATTGTCATCTCCTTAAGTGTGTAGGAGGACAGGAACAAAAATGCAGGCGGGAACAAGCACTGTAGTGACAAGCCTTAACAGGGAGGACAAAAAGTTCAAACTTTCCTCCTAAAAGAAACCAGGAACTGACTGTAAAAGAAGAACTAACTCACTGCAAGTGGTAAGGAAATAATATGCTTTTGACAGCAGCATGTTTGATGCATTAAAAAAGAATAGATTCGGATGCAGAGGAGGATTGCAGCAAGTGTGCTCTATCACACATGAGGGAATAATTTTTTGTAAGAGAATATGTAGACCTTGAGATGAGCTCCTACTAGTCATCTTCCTGTTAAGGGTTCTAGACTGTGAAATCCAAGAGGCAGTTCTTGTGTTACCTGGGAACACAATGTTTTTTATTACTCTGGCTTTATAATCAAATTAGGTACCACTATATTTGCATGTAATACTAGAATTATGACCCATAATCCAGATGAAATCACACCTGCAGGCTTCTTTCTGATTAAGAGAATAGGAAGTACATAGAGAAATCTTTTATTGAAAGATTAAAAAATGTAAAATGACTACAATATACTTCGGCTTTGACCTTTCACATCCTTTGATTTGAAACATTTGTTCATCAAGACTTCTACTACACAAGAGGAACTAGAAATCATGGGGAGTACCACTAAGAAAGAGTTGGAGAAAAAATGTAAACAGCCTCTTATTCCATCACTAGACATCACTGAAGAGAGCCTGACTCTTTCCTCTTTGCACCTTCCTTTCAGGTTCATTGTTGAAGTTGCCCCTGAGCCTGCTGTTTAGCCCCTGAGCTAAACAGTCCTAGCTTTCTCAGCCTTCCCTCACAGGAGGTGTGCTCCAGTCCCCTCATCATCTTGGTGGTCGTTTGTTGGAAGCTTTTCAGTATGCCTACACCTCTTATGCTGGGGAGCCCAGCACTGAACACTGTGCTCCAGGTCTGGCCTCACCAGTGCTGAGTAAAATGGAATGATTCCCTCTCTTGACCTGCTGGCAACTTGTCTCCTAGTGCAGTTGAGGATACTGTTTGCCTACTTTGCAGCAAGGGCATGTGGCCGACTTGTGTTAATTTTGGTGCCCACAAGAGCTCCCAGGTTCTCTGCTGCCAAGCTGCTTCCCAGCTTGTGCTGGTGCCTGGGACTGTACCTCCCTGGCTACAGGACTTTGGAATTCGATTTACTGAACTTCGTCAGATTCCTGTCAGCCCTTTCTGCAGCCTGTCGAGGTCCCTCTGGATGGCAGCACGACCCTCTGGTGCATCAGTCACTTCTCCCAGTGACTCCAATTGGACACCTCAACTCTTTTGCCTCTCTTTACCTGAAAACTTACCCTGTTTTTACACAAGAAAATACACTTATTGCTAAAGAAATAATACAATGTGTAATCTGTTCAGTAAGACTAGCAATTCCTTCAGTGGCAGCTAGAACTGGAAACTGAGAAGTAAACTGGAATACTGTTGTCTGAATTAACCATAAATTGAAAAATTCTTCCAGATTAATGTTCTAACCTTTGATATTTTCTTTAATGCAGGAGCAATTTTCCTCTGGATTGACAGCTTCAAGATCTCATTACATTTGGAGAGCATTTGCAGTATCCTTAATATCCAGCAAATTAGTGGTGCTTGCCAGTCATTTATCAGACTCTACAATAGTCAAGTGCTGTTGTGTCAGAATAAGATAAAGCTGAAGATAGGTACTGTCAGCCAGCTCTGAAGTATATAGTGGGAATAAGCTCAAGAGTGTTGGCAAAAAAGGCTGTGACATGAAGGTCTTCAGGGAAAACATGAATAAGTATTCAGCTTATCTCCCCAACCCAAAAATTTGTTAAATGCGCATAAGAGCAGTAAAACACTTAAGTCTCATTTAGTCAAGTGTATGTAGTCCAGCCCTTTTTATTTATGTTCTTAGTCCTGTTCAAGGTTACTTATATGGTTCCATTTATAGTTCTAAGAATTGTGGAGGAATTCCTTCTGGAACGGGGGCATAGGATACCCCAGGAGAGCTTGGGCAACCCAGGGCTGTTGCAGAAGTACCCCTGATGGGGCCTCAGGCTGAAGATAGGCTTGCAAGGCACCTGCTAGCCAGCAGCCTTGAACAGCCTTGGCAAAGGGTATACACTGGTCAGCTCCCCTGCTGCTTAGAGGCTTTCTCACGGGAAAGGGGTGTGAACGTTGCAAAGTATAACTTGGTGTAAGTAAATAATAAAACTGAAGCACGATGCTAAATTCGTACCAGTGTTCATGTGGTGACTCTGGCTGGATTCCCCTGCAGCCGGGACCCTCCTCCCCCCCCTACTAAAAAGAATAGAGTCATAAATGGTAAAAATAGGAAGTGGATATTACTTCATTAGATATATACTATTATTTCATTTGATCTTAAGATTAATTCATTCTCCTTTGTAGACAGCTAATATTATACAGTACTTGCCCTTCATGTCTGCAATCCTTAATCAAGCTAAGGTAGTAGAGAGGTTGCATATCAGATCACCTTTTATCCTATTCACAGTCTTGCAGACCATTCTCTTTGTGATTAATCCCTCTGCAAGGTTTTCAGCAATTGGTCACATTAAAAAAATACCACAAATTCAATTTTACAAGTCTTTTAAAGGTGGAAGCAAAGAGAAGGCCCAATGATATTTCATCAGCCAGTCTCCCACTGGTTTGATTGCTTGAGAATGGCCACCTTGGTTCTTCATTAACTCAGTATGGAAGAATATGAAAGAACTGAAAGGCATACACTGTTCCATTGGGAACTCAGTAGCAGAAAAAAAGAGAAGCTTTTAATTTTTTTTAACTATCTCTGCAAGTTTTCTCTGTCGTTTGTACACAGCTGGTTTTGCCAAACCATGCACAAAAGCTCAAATTATTAATTAAATGACACACAATTCTTTTGAGGAAAATGTACTTAAAAGGAGTCTTGTATTGCTATTTTCCATAGTTCTTTTCAGGCCTTGACAGAGGACTATAAAAGGATAAACAGGGCTGGTAAACAGATGATAATTCCTTAGCCAAAAATTGGTAACAGAAAGTGACTTCTTGTCACTTCCCACGGCATCAGATAATTCTTGGTTTACTGGCCTATGGTTCAGCAAATGATTCCTGTGGCTGCAGGATGCACAAGTCTACGTCTACACATATGTGAGACCAGTTGATATAATGCCCAAATGTGAAAACATTTGTATTGAATGCCTTGCTTACTCATTTAGTCCTGGGGCATGTAATCCGTTCCTGTGATAGGTGCCAAATGAACGTAGAATGCTGTGTGGTACTACAGAGAATTTTTTCCTAGCTCTAATGAAGTGAGTTTATGTAAAACTTTTAAGATTTTTGCCAATGTTTGTCTTTTTTATTGGATAATAAAAATAATAGGACTCTAGTTTGAGGATTTAATTAATAGAGGAGATATTTGACTGTGGTTGCTGGTGAACATACACTACAAGGGACAGAGAGTTTTCAGTAAGACAAGACCCTAGTACCACAGGAACCACTTTATGCTGGGGTGACCAGAAAGGATTCTCCCAGGATGCTTGTTCTGTTGTGTTGATCTGTCCTGGCTTGGATTCCCTGGTTGGCTGCTAGCCTCTACCCCTTGTCACTCCCCCAGAGCTTCCCCATTGATCCCCATTCCTTAGTCCTGCCTTTTCCCCGCCCCTGGACAAACTGTGAACCTTGGGATCACGTTCGTATTTGCCTCTGCAACCTTCGACAGTGTAGCAGCAATAAATGCTCCTGGCGTAATGCACGCAAATGCCCTTCTTGACTCTTTGCTACCAATTATATTATTGAACCCACCTGTGCTTCTGTGGGGGCACGCGGGACCCCATGGAGCTGGGGAGGGGACGGTATTATGTGGTGCCCAATGTGGATGGCCTTGGACCATCCTTGACACTGTCTCCAGTACTTCCTGGAATTAAATCACATTTTGAGCAGCCATAGCCCCAAAGAAACCTCTGAGTCCTATCATGGACTCGGCAGGGGAGACCAACGACCTTCTAGGGAAAGAGAAGACTGGTCTAAAGTTGGTGGAGCACCCTTGAGACTTTTATTTGACTCTCTAAGGTAATATGGGTCACTTTTGTATCCTTTTTTGTCAATTTCCTTTTTTCTCGAGGGTTGGGAAGAGGGGGAGATGGGGGCAGAGTTTTCTCATCTCCTGCAAGAAGCCTTTCCCCAGTTCTGAGTCCTTGTGCATGAGAATTTTCGTTGTACAAAGAAAGGTTTAAAACATTTTGTTCAGTGGTTGTTTAAGTGGTGGTTAGTTGAGTATTTAAAACGCTTTGTGCAATGGTTGTTTGTCTGGAAAAGGTTATTTGCTTTACAGGGTAGCAAAAGTTGTTGATTGTCTTGTAAAATGGTTGGGAAATGTTAACCCCAGTTTAAAGAACCCTTTACCGCTTTCCTCTCCCTGCATCCCTGTTCCCTCTGCCCTGCTTCAAGGGAAACTGGGAGATAGATTCTGCCAGAGTGCACAAGTCTGCTACCGTCTGCTTGCTCTCTCCTGATCTCCTTTGTTCCCTGCCCACGGTGGTGCTGGCCAAGCCACGCCGGGGTCCTACCCCAAACCTCCTCCCTGTACCCCTTTCCCTGTTTTTTTCCACTTTAAATTTGCTCCAAGACAACGGCAGCATGGCCAGTCCCAGAAACGCAGCTGCTACCTTTATTTTTAATTCTCCCGCCTCCATTCCCCTCAAACAAAATGGTGAACACCACGTGGAAGCCATGGTAGGCTTTTCGCCCACACACGGTGCCCCAAGCCCACCTGCTCCCGCTTGTGTTACCACGCACAGTCCCTCTTCCATCCCTGGCCCCTCCCACACATCGATACATGTTGCTTCAGGCCCTTCCCCCTCCACCAAGAATCCCTTCCCAGCTGCAGACCCTGCCTCTCCCTCCTGTGTCCCTGTGCCCTCCATTGGTGGTCCTGCCCGTGAAAACCAACCCACCTCATGTTCCCATGCGGCCGAGACTGAGAGGTGGTAGCAGCCGCGGAGACTCGGAGATGCTTGGAGACAGCAGCACCTCTGCATGCGCTGCCCTGGTATCCTTCCCTTCGCTGCCCAGCCATAGTGAGGCTGCAGCTATGCGCGCTAGAGCGCAAGGTGCTGCGAAAGCTGCTGCACAAATACAGCACCCGTACCTGCTTCATGAGAAGAGGTTGCGAAGCGTTTGTGCCCACCTGCTCCGAGCCCTGTGCCAGACCAGCCGCTCCTGCCAGGCTCGGCTTGCCCCTAGGCATCGGCTGTGTGCCCCAGCCTAACGGTGACAACTGAGTGCTAGTTCAAAGAGAGCCCAGAGATCTAGCACAGTTCCGTCCATTTCTATGGCAGTCACACTGAAACACTCACACAAAGCAGGCAGACGGAATTGAGCTCCTCACCCAAGGAAGCTTCTCCCTAAGCTGGTTGAGAAAGTATGCTAGCAGAGGTGAAGAAGTAAAGAGAGAGAACTGTCCATTTGTGCTCCACGCAGAGGTTTATTCAGTTGGACTGACAGGGACGAAGAGCCCAGGATCTGAGGGTTTCCAGGGATTTTATAGTGGGGATGGGAAAGGTGGGGAAAGGGATCTCAGCCAATTAGATTGGGGCAAGTAGGCGGGGTTGACAGTAAGGGAACCAATGGGAGTAACACATAGTAGGGACTTAGGGAAGGATCCAATGGGGCATCGACGAACAAAGAACTTTCTGGAAACTGATACATATTAAACAAGAGAAATGAATATACATAACTTCATACATAAAACTGGGAGGGGAAAACATTAACCTATCAGGGGAAAACAATGCAACTATCAGAACAAAGGAATTACGGGTTCTCACCATAACAGCAAAGTTATACACTAAACTTGGGTTGCTGACCACCACAGCTGATTGTCTCTGTTCTCCTCAGGAGACAGAGTGGCTGGAGCCACCTGCACTGCCACACCAGCTGAGCCAGCTTCGGACCCCAGTAGCCCCAGCAGAAGCCGCGAACAAAGTGACTCTCCCACAGAGCCTGCAGTGCCCCCCCAGCACCATGATCCCACAATGGGCTCCTACTGTGGCTTGAGAAGCCCTGAGCCGAAAAAGTGGTAATCGGGGACTCCCTGGAAGGCCTGAGGTAGCCCGATGATACTAGAAATAGAGCGGATCTAGTGCTCTCTGGACAAAGACTGAAAAAGCGGCGGCAGCTGTAGCAAATGCTAGAGATGCCTGACCCCGCTGCTCTCAGTTTCCCCGGTGGCACTACAGCAGAGGGGCGGCAGTCACCAGCCCCCCCCGGGAAGCTCTGGAGCAGCATGCTCAGCCCAGACAAAAGGCTGCTGACCGACCCCTTCGGTCTTCTGACCAACGCCAGACTTCCCATGCAGCAGCTTAGACGGGGCGCGGGCCCAGCCACTTTTCTCCCCCATCGCCGCTGCCGCAAAGCCCGGGCCCGCCCGCGACCCCCTGCCGGTTCATGCCCAGCTGCCTCCCCCAGCCGAGTGGGGGGCACGCCCAAGCCAGGCATGCTGCTAGCCCAGGACTGAGCCCCACACAGCCGCTTCCTGCAGCTTGCCCTGGTCGCCCACGTGGCGTGAGAGTTGAAGGGACAGTTTGTTGTCGTTTCCCCCGCTGTGGCAGCGGGCTAGAGGCAGCTCCTGTGAGCACGCTCTGCCTCGGCTGCCTCCGCTCACCCTGGCCATCCCTTCACTGCCGGGGAACTGCAGAGCCGCACCTTCTCCCCTCTGCAGCTGCTCTGCGAATGCCCTGTGGTTGCCAAGTTGCCACAGCCGCGGCTCTGCTCCCCCAGCTGTGAGAACCCCGCCTGCATGGTGTCTTTCACCTCAGCCCCAGCCCTGCCGGGAAATTCCACCCCCATGCTGCGTGAGAAGCAGAACAAGAGGGGGGTAGCAGGAGCCAGGCTGTAAAACTCAAACTGTTCCCAAAGAGCTGCGAGAACATTGCAGGAGAAGCAGTGAATCTGACCAGCTCGCAAGTGCAGCTAGAACATGCAGAACAGCAGCCAAAGAAACAAAACAGTGACTTCTCAGATTCTGATTCTAGTGTGAAGAAGCCAAAAACCACAGATGATACCTGGAAACTGCCAGAGAAAAACAAGCCCTGCACCAGCCCAGCAAACACCATTCCTGTGGACAAAACGCCAACCAAGATGAACAGGGTGCAGTCAAAAGACCAGACAACCGCTGCTTAGAAATGGAGACAACGCAAAACCGCACCAATGTCCACCATAGAAACAGACACACCGTCCCATCACCAGAACTGCAAACAAGACTTTGAATAGATAAGTCAAGACACCTGTGGTGTCTCCCCAGATCTTACCCCTTCTGTTGCTTTCCCAACAGTTAATATGCCCTACTACTACCACCCCTCTGCCTTGCCTTTCCCACAACTACACTCCCCAATACTCCTATTAAAATGTTTTCTGTTAACTTGCAGCGTCTCTTTATTCCCTAACCACAGGTTCCCATACCCCTGTTACCTATATACCGTTCCACTTTCTCCAGACCTTTAATAAAGTAAAAGGGGAAGAGAATGCCCCCCCCCATTTGAAATTGCAAAATTTTTACTTTGTTTGAAACCCCAACAGCAGCAACTGCCAGAGCCTGTGCCCACATTCACCACCATGATGCCCAGCACCCAACATGTATCACCCTGCCATCCTCTGGATGCTCCTGGTACCACCAGCAGTGAATGCTTAGACTGTACCACAGCCCAAAGAGAACTGTGCTGCTTCAACCTCACCTCTGCCCATGAGAGCATCCATTCCAGCATCCAGAGAGAAAATCCTCTAAAAGATTTAAGGACTTGTTGGGACATTGAGTTATGGGTGCTTCTGATCATTGTCATAGTTTTGTTTATGTTTGGTTGTTTGGGACATTGGGTGTTGGGATCCCTGGGGGAGGCCTTTTTGTTTGATACAGAAAGGAGGAGTTGTGGTGGCTGGTGAACGTACTGTCTTGGGGTGACTTTATGATGTGTATCCCATATCGCTGCCCTATGCCCAGAAATTAATTCTCGTGCCTGTCTATGCCTCTAAACTGAGCCTGAGAGGGGTAAGGAAAAACTGAGCAAAACTTTTTCAAAGCAGTTTGCAGCTTGTTCAAGGTCACACAGAGATAGCAACTTTTTTTTCCCAGCTGCGGCAGGGAAGTGAGGAGGCACCCAGCTTGCTGCTTTCCAGTCAGCTTTTGGCCAGTTGTTCAGTTTCTTTTTCTCCGGAGAGAGATTGAGAATTGAACTTTGTTTTTCCTTCCCTGGAATTTTGGATTTTCTCCCTTTTCTACTGGACTGCTTCAACCTCAGAGCACATCAGGAGGACTTTCTGCTGGGCACAGAGGGCCTGGCCCTGGGCCAAGCCCCAGCTCTGAGGAGACCAAAGGGAGGACTCTAACACTTTCCCAGGTTTTTCCTCCACAGTGAAAGATTTTATTATTTAACATTATTTTCCTTTTCCCGTGTGTTTGTTAAATAAATAGTTTTTATCTCCTTAAAACAAAAAACAACAAAAAAAAAGGAGAATGTCATGGGTTAGCAAGCATAGTCCCGGAAGTGATGTTCTTGCAAAGGGGTGCTTACAGCTTCCTCTGTGACTTGACAGAACCTATCGGCTGACCAGTTTGAATATGGACAATTCTTTGAGCTACTTAAAATTGTGACCGCCTCTGTGACCCACACTTAAGAATAGACAAACCTTGGGGCAGGGCTCTGTCTTGTTTCCGGTGCTGGGACAGGTGGCTGCAGGCCCCATGTGGGGGCCAGCAGTCCTGGCCCAGGCCCTGCTCGGGCCAGGCTGGGCTGGGCCACAGCCATCCTGGAGCTGATGGGCCCTATTCCACCTGTGGAACACCCCCCTCCCCCCCAGCCCTGCTGTGGGCAGCCGGAGTGGCCCGGCTCCCCCTGTCTCCAATGTGGCTAAGATTCAGCTGAAGCTGCACTGCTGTCTGGCAAAAGATCATGTGACCAACAGGGATAAGCAAAATTCCAGCTGCAAGACCTAGGTGAGATTAACCCTTTTAGAGCTGTGAAGAGCTGAAAACCTGAGGGAGAAGAAAGAGGAGATATTAAAGCTGAAATTCTGTTGTAAAGCTATGATATATCAGAGTACCCGTTGTAATTTCATGAGGGCATGGGGGTGGAGCGTTCAGCTTGTGAGCAAAAGCACCTGTGCTGAGATAAGCAGATGTTGAAGCTGTAATTTAATGAGAAGTTTGAACAGGGAGAAATGGAAGTGATGAGGACTTTTGCTCCAAATGGAAAAGGAGAAAACCTCAGTTTCTAGAGATGCTCCCAGAGATAGCCTAGAGATGAAGATGAGGAGGACCCTTTGCTCCCACGGAAGGAGAAGGGCCTCTGTTCTTAGAGATGAAATGCTGCCAGAGATGGGTGAAGAGAACTTTTATTTCTGAATGGCTCAACCTTAAAATTGTACCCCAGTAATTCAAGAGTGGACCCTCAAAAGCAGTTGTGGGAAAAGCTGCAAGTTGGAGGAAGGGACTCACATGCGAGCAGAGAACCACCCTGGGCAGCTGTCTTATTGTGATAATGTTTTCATAGCACGGGCAAGAGAGACTTCTCTTCCTAAATGGACTGAATAAAGTTATTATGGAAGTGGTAAACAGACTGAACATCTCAAGGGTTGTATTTTTACATTGTCACTGGGAGAAGGGAGAAAGGTGGGGGGGGGGGAAGGAGAAGTGTTCTAAAGGTGTGGTCTGATTTTTTTTTCTTCTTCTTTTAGGTCTGTTAATAAACTTCTTTATATTCTTTCAAGTTTGGTGCCTGCTTTGCTTTCCTCCTAATTCTTATCTCACAGAAGATAAACAGTAATGAGTATTTTGGACCAAACCACTACACTAAATTGGTGTTTCTGCCCGGTTACAAACCAAACCCGCTACACATACATTACAAGGGACAGAGAGTTTTCAGTAAGACAAGACCCTAGTACCACAGGAACCACTTTATGCTGGGGTGACCAGAAAGGATTCTCCCAGGATGCTTGTTCTGTTGTGTTGATCTGTCCTGGCTTGGATTCCCTGGTTGGCTGCTAGCCTCTACCCCTTGTCACTCCCCCAGAGCTTCCCCATTGATTCCCATTCCTTAGTCCTGCCTTTTCCCCGCCCCTGGACAAACTGTGAATCTTGGGATCACGTTCGTATTTGCCTCTGCAACCTTCGACAGTGTAGCAGCAGTAAATGCTCCTGGCGTAATGCACGCAAATGCCCTTCTTGACTCTTTGCTACCAATTATATTATTGAACCCACCTGTGCTTCTGTGGGGGCACGCGGGACCCCATGGAGCTGGGCGGGGACGGTATTATTTGACTGTGAGTGGGTTAAATTATAACACTGTAGGCTGCACAGACTATATAGGTGATAGACTTAAGTAGTGATTAGGAATCTCATGGAGAGAATTTATTTGGAGGCCAGAGATACAGAAAAAGGATTGAGGAAGAACATTGTTCATGTGACAGAAAATTGATTGGGCAGTCTGGATGAAGAGAAAGGATGAATTGTTGGCAAATTAACTAAAGAAAGGAGAGAGGGGTATTGACAGGGAAGGAGATGGTACAGCAAAAGAGAGGAGGACTCTTCAGTTGTTGGATCCCAGAGAAACTGGCAATGACTTAGTCAAACAACAGTGTTATGATCTAAAGAGTTATCTGGTCTGTGTGTGGGTAGAAGTCATGATTGTAGCTCCATAGAATTCCGTAATACACAAAGACACAGAGACTTTGTATACTTCTGAACTTTATTACAGATTACCACAAATACTACAAAAAATAACTCTAGCATGTAAACTACTATAAAAATCACCAGTAGCAAGTACATCTATGATTATTAAAGTGTAGATATTTATATATGCTAAATAAATTTATAGAATAAAATTCATATAAATTTAAAATTTATATAAATTTATATAAATGTATTTGTATATGCTATTATAAATTACTATCAACAATCAAATACAGCACCAATTAGTAGTAGAGCAGCAGTAAATACAGCAACATCTCATATAACAGCAGCAGCCGGCTAGGAATATACTACTAGAAGTAGTAGCATACAGGCAGTGTACAACTAGATGCAGCAGTATACAACTAGTTATATACTAGGCATATACTATTGCAGATATACAAGCATATCATAAGATTTTCAACAGTATGACACCAGATATACTTAAGATAAATTACTTCTATGGATATACACACACACATATAGATAAATAGATAAATATAAAAATATCAAGTGAATTATACAGATTTCAGAAGAGGGCAAATCATAACAAAAGGTGCTATCTGTTCCTAGAGGGAAGATCTAACTATGCCAGTGGTGGAAAAACAAATGTACAAAGAAGAGGGGGACCAATAAGATAACAGGCAGAATCTCACCTCAAAAAGGTTTCTGTCAAGGAGTCTAGAGTCAGCCAGGCATCCATGGGGGGAATCCATGATCTCATAGAAAGTTTGTGTGGGATTCAATCTGCTTAAAAAGAGCACATGCAACATGAGAAGATCTCAGAGACACAGGCTCCATTTTTGATAAAAATTAGGTCCCTTTTATATCTTAGACATAACAGGTCATAGGGTACATCTTTAAACCACCAATAGGTGCCTGTTAATTTCGGTTTTTCATCTGTAACAGCCAATAATGATGACATTTTGTGTTCTTTCAAATCCATTTTATTTTTCCAGACATTATCACTTTTTCATATGACAAGTTGCTGTTAATGTTTCTTGGTTTTGCACTTAGTCTTGGTGGCTCAGGATATCTCTGCTTTCTAGGTATGGCAGCTGTACTTTGAAGAGTCCAGCTGCACTTTTCAAGGACATTTTTGATTCCAAACCCTAATTTCTAGGTTCACAGCTCCCAGGCTGGGGCAAAATACTCTGTCAGTACTTTTCAGTAGACATTTTCTTCTGCTCAGTAATTTTCCTCTTTTAAGAAGGAACACATCAGATGGCAGTAGGGCTGGGAGATTTCACTGGCCTTTGGCAGAATTTGTTGTGCTCACAAGCAGTGCCTCCTTGGCCTTGCTAATGCCCTGTCACTCCTCCTTGTTCCTGGTTCTTTACATGGCATGGAAACAGAAATTGTGTGTCTGTTCCAGCTGCAAGCTTCTTGAGCCATTTGGAAATAAATGGAGCAGCATGGGGAAAAGGCACTAGAGAAAAGAAGGATCTTTTTTAAGCTCACTGACCCTTTACCATTCTGATCTCTTGTTCACTGCCTGTGATGCAATGTCAAGAGAGATACTAGAAAAGCCAGGAGGAGAAGTCAACAGTGAGTGAAATTACAGGCTTTGTCTCTCCCACCTTTGGGGAAAAAATAAGACAGGAAAGAAGTAAAAAGAATCCAGACTCCCAGATTTTGTCAGCCTTGCCCCAAGCCAGTAAAATTTAATGTGATTTAGTTAGAAGCTCATTAACATGTGAAAACAATTTGGTTAGAATGAAAATCTGAAAAGGAAAGAATATGAAGACAAGACAGGCCAGACAGGCATAACAAATACTAAGTTACACATACAGTTTAGCTCAAAAAACATTTGTAAGGTAAATTATAAAAAAAGCAGGCTTTCCACAAGTATACACTTCCAGGGAGAAAAGAAAATCCTGTTTGATTCAGGCATGACTGTACTTTTCAGTATTCTTTTTTTATGACCAGCACTGGCCAGAATTTTTAAAGTAGAGATGTTTGCCCTGTTAGCACAATATAAGTGTCAATTATATCTGCATGAGGTAACAAAAATTCAGATTTCACACTGAATTTGTGTTATGTGGCAGACATCACCCTGTTAAGGACTTGCAAAATGGCCCATAAAACTTAAAAAGTGGAATTCTGGAGCCACTGAAATCATTGGTGCAGACCAAATATCAAGTTAAATTTAAACCATCTTTTTCTATCCTGGTATTTGTACCATGTTTCTTATGCTTTCCATGTAGAAGGAAAAAGAAATTAAGAAATGCATGAAGAGCTTCGAATATCAAATATAATTGAGACATTTTATCTTCGTTCACATATAGAAAAAGTGAAATTTGATTAATGAATAATTTATTTTTAATCATTCATCAAGTTGGAATTCGGAGCCAGCTGAATTTTTCCATACCAATGAAGAGAGACTAGTCAACAGTTATTTGTAGTTTAAAGATTTTTTAGAAGTTTGATACCATTTCTTACTGTCTCTTTATTTTGTCCTCTGTCTCCTCACAATTATTTTCATTAGCAGACACCATGCAATCTTGCCTCTGGCCATGAGCACAGAAATTAGTGCCAATGCATTATTTAGAGAGGTTGATCAAGTCTTCCCAGTGTGGGTAGAAAAAAGGTACAGAGTACCATCTTTTGTCTTCAGAAAGACAGTCAAGAATGCTGAGCATGAATCAAATGAACTTTAAATAAGATGAAACTTTATCAATTCTGATTGCCTAGTCACAATTAAAAAACCCAAAACAACAAAACCCTACTCCTCTCCTAGAAAGATGAAAAGTGTTTTATTTAAAAAGCAGACTGTATGCTGAAGTGGAGATGAGACTGTCTTACCTTTTAAGCATATTAGTAAGTTTTCGAATGTTCACATTTCCTCTGACGTCTGAATAAACAAAATGAACAATCTGGCCAGCTGCTCTGCACTACATTTCAGAGTGTTACTACAAAGGAACTAAGGTGCACTTGATACGTAAAAATTATGAATAACAATAGAATACATCTGGCAAATGTGATACAAAGGTTAAAGTCAAGTTCACCACAGAAGTAGTTTTGATGGAGTCAAATAATTAGATCTTTCTCTTTTTCTGTGGTGTGTACATAACATCCAAAATAGATTACATAAAAAATATTAAGATTTTAAGGTCAAATACTCAACAGCAGGGTAACTTCCTGAGAGAGAATCCCCATAAACTTTAAGAATGCCCTTTGAGCAAATGTTTTAAGACATAGTTTGTAATTAGAAATTACCTTTTTAATAGGAAGCTTCTGGCATTGGGGCATGAATCAGCCAGTATCAGGAGAGAGCTGTCCATTGTGCTACAAGAGCATGCAGAGACATGTAAGCCACCAGCTCCATTCCAGCTTTCAGAGAGAGGGACCATTTCACAGTGTCCAGACCTGTTGGCATTTGGTTAGAGGATCAGGGGCATGGATCATTGATAGAATTATGGGATCAATAAAAGAACTACACAAGCAATAGGCCTGTAAGCAAAAGGCCTGTGTGTGAGAAAAACTCTCCATGAGAAAATCCCTGTGTGAAAAAAAAACAGGGCTGGGAACAAAGAGGGAGATTGAAGATTTGCAGCTGTTCAGATAAGACCCAGAGAAGGGGAGGTAAACTCTGAATTCTTTTAATCATAACATAACTGTAGAAGCTTACCAATGTAAGTCCAATTATGTAGAAGTAGAAATGCGCTTTCATAAGTTTTAAGCCACTTGAGAGTTAACAAGCTGGTATACTATATAAGTGCCTCTGGATTGCTAATAAACGGAGCTTGCTCTTATCAACCACATTGGTTTTGGACTGCAATTTCTCCCCCTACTGGAGCCGCCGGGCCTTTTTACTTTCCAACTTTCCAACAGACCCTTCTGCTCTTTCTGCCATTTCACCTTTCCTTTTCCCTCTGCTTCTCTTTTGAGAAGAAAAAGTGTGTTTCTTCTGGTTACCTCTATCTTGGCTGTGTTTTCAATCACTTCTTCTCCTGCTTTTTTTTTTTTCTCCAGGTTTTCCTGTCAGTTTTCTCTCCCTGCTTTTCTATTTGTATTTACATTCACACTGCTTTGAACCCAACTTCCCTTTTTGGTGCTGTCAGCCTCTGTCCCACCCACATTATAATTTTTCTCTCTGTCTTTACCTTCATTGCTGTATGATGTTTTGCCCAGTTTATGTGGCTGCCTTGGGGGTAAAGTTGTCACTGTATTGTACAGTTCCTGCATGGCTGAAAGCCAAAAAAAATTCCTACACGTGTATCTACAGTTTATGTCCATGAAGGTGGTAACAGTGTGAAGAAATGTCACTGTGCAGCAGTGTCACTTAGTCAACACAGGGAAAAAAGCTCTCTTTGCATTAAGATACATCAAGTTGCCCAATGCATCAAGAGCCCTATAAGGGTTGCATCAAATGTGCTGCAGTGTGGGAAGGGAAGTCAGGTAGGGAGTGTGGTCTCTCTTATTTTTCCCCAATGCCTCCATTCTTGGTGAAGCAATTTCTTGTAACATCACTGCTGTCTGCAGTGAAACTTTCCTGTCAGGTGGACAGATAATTTTTAAGAAACACTAGTAGCTCCTGAGATATCCCATGGTGATTTCTGATTTGCTTTTGCACTTCATTATGTATCTTCATTTGTAATGAGTATCTGGTTTAATTATTAGCTATTTTGTGTTACAGTGCAGATACTGCAAGACGCATATCAATCAACGAGGCCCGTGGAAAGAAATATATATAGATCGATTCTTGATAGATGTTTCAGAGAGATACTTATTTCTCCAGCCGCATGGCTGGAGGTCTGCCAAGGAACTGCTGCAATCACGGGACCTGAGGGTCCTTCCCTGCACAGGGGAACACAAAACAACCAATGGGGAACGAGGCTGACCAGGGGCTAGGGAAACCCCATGTCTCCCCCGCAGGGCCCCTCTCCCAGGACTACATGGCGGGGGGGTTGGGGGGGGGGGGCAACACTTTTGCTTACAGTTCTCTGAAAAAGTTGTTTGCCAGGTGAATTCAGCAGCTTCCTAATACTAGCCTGTAATTTGTTGCTGCAAAATCTTGACAAGACCCCAGTGTCAAACCTTTTTTTTCAAAAGACAACTCGTAGGAGTCACTGTAGTGAATATTTCCCGTGAGATTTTTAAATTTCTACTGCAGTGAAAACTGCTGAAAATACAGGCTAGTTCTCCATTGTAAGGTTGCCATATCAAGTTTGCCCTTACTGGCAGTGATAAAACCCCATACTTTCATTTTAGTGTTTGCTTCCCAGATACAAACTTCAAAACTGTGTGCAAAACTTTAGGGAAGGCCAGAGTGTTATCTTCTGTTTGCACGTAATGGAGTCACACTGCTGTTGCTTTGCTTCAAAAGCTCCATAACCTGTACGCATCTGTTTGCTATGCTTTTGCACCCGTGCAGTTTTCGAAGAGTCTTCAGTGACACTGTAGAAACCTAATTTTCTCCTAACTGACTCTTCCTATGTTATTGCAGGCTCCTCTACAAAGGCAAATCTCTTTATGCTACCAGTTCAATTTTGTAACTGACTATTGTACAACATATTCATTAGACATCTCCGCATTATATCATTCTTAGATGACTGCTCTGGACATGAAGTTTATCTTCCCAACAAGCTCTTTTAAGTCTCCCTTGCCTGTGCTAGAAAGGTCGGTGTTTTGCTGGATCCCCCTCTACTCTTTTGCTGTATTTGCTTTGTTAATACCTTATAAAATAACACCTGTGGTTTAGTTTAGTTCAAGAACTTCAGCTTTTTTCTTTCTTTCTAATTTTCTGTGTTTATGTTTCTTTATTTATTCATGTCTGCTTAGAGACATCTATTGTTTTTTCCTTCACAATTAAATTTCAGTGGACTTTACTGCATTCAATACAATTAAATAATGGTTATATTTTCCTTGGACATTACCTGAAGAAATTATTCCTCAAAAGAAATGTTGAAAGTCTGAAAATGCAACCTTTGTTTTTCTGTTTCATCTTCCAGAACTCTGCTGATTCATGAAATCTAGAAAAGCACTTGGCATGGAATATGTGTTCCAGAATTTTCTACTCACTGGTGGTAGAAACACTTTAGTCTTTTCACACCTTTATTTAGTTTAGCATACCAGGAGCCAAAACTTCATTCTTTTTTCTTAGTTGCTTTCTTTTTTGCTTTCACTAGTGACCAACTAGCTTAAAAGACTTTTCTTCTTTTTCTGCTTGCTCTGTAATTCCCAGAGAAGAAAACCTATCCAAGTTCTCTTTTATCCCCCTTCCTTAGGTCAAAAGAATATTCATGGGGGCAGAAATTGGGCCCCTTTATCTCTGTTCTATACTTTATTGACAGCTTTGCTTCTTCTGAGAGCAATTACTCTTTGAACTTTTCCACAGCTGAAGAATCCATTCTACCAGTGAGAACAACTGCTTGCAAAAACATGTGGATATGACATATTTTGAATCCAGTAATTGCTACTTTTTTTCTCAGTGCTGTTATAAATTGAATACATGGTCTTTCTCAAGCATTTGACATAGAATCCCTTCAGAAAGACAAGCCTTTGAGCCTTGAGTGTCATCTATTTCTTTCCTACAGCCCATTTTGGTTTTTTGTTTTGTTTGGTTGGTTTTTTTTAGTACTAGTTCACCACCACGAACATACTGTATTCACCTGTGCCAAACTTGCTAGAATCCTTGTTATGATTCACCACTGCTTGCAGCTTTTTTGAAGAATTTTTTGGAACATTAGCTCTGCATGCTCCGCTGGGGTTTGCAAAATGATACATTTCACTGTAGTCCTTTAATTTTCTCCAAATACTGTATTGTAGTAGTGTTTTGTAGTGTATTGTACTGCTGGCGGTTGATGTGCAGATCCATGTACGGCCCTTTTGTGAATTCTGTTTCTGAGCACTGCATGATTTTTGCCTCTCATATATTTTCTTGTACTATTTGAATTCTCTAGAGTTGTGCTTACTGAGTGATAGCCTGAAAGAGGTAAGGTCTTTGAATGGCTTGTTCTGGGCAGTTTGCCAAATTTAATTCTGTATCTTCTAGCAGCCACACTTGGGCTATTTTGTCTTAGATCCAAACCAGGTTCATGTTTTTTTATCTGGCTCTGCAAAATTGCCACTGATTCTTTGGCGTCAGATGATGCATAGTCTTCTCTGTTCTGTGGAGTGTTTTCTTCTTCATCAGACTGCAGTGTTTCCTAAGTGTTGTTCAAACTTTCTCCATTTGTCCCTATATTTCTGGGACCCAACTCAAAGGGATTAGCAATTCCCCCATGACTCCAGTCATGGTCTGTTTTCTTTCCCCTGTTTATTGTCTCTTTAGTCCAAGAAACATTCAGTGAACAGGAAGCCTGGAAAGCAAGAAAGAACTCCTCCCACTGGAAGTCTGTTCTATCTTTGTGTTGTGTGAAACACCACACTGGATCTGTTTGTCTCCTGACTTTATTAAAGGTAAATATTCTTCATTGTACTCTTTCTGCTTTTCAGCGTAATGTCTAGGGACAGGTTGGTTGTGGTAGATGAATCCATGCCAATTTCCTGGAAAGCTGGAAGAAAATAGTTACAGTAATTTCTGGAGATCCTTGCAGTATCATGGAATATGAAAGTATGGAGCAGACCAAACAACAGTTTTTATACTTACAGCAGTGACCTCCTTGTCTATAATGGTTAGAAAATAATTTATGGACAGTATATGTAAATGCATTTTTCAGAAATTGCTCAGATGTTGACATTTTTACCACATATGACTTTCAAATAATGTTGACTTGGCCAAATATTGTTGTAATTCATGTAAACAACAAAATGCACTTTCCTGGACTTGTTTTGTCTATACTACTGCCAATCTTACTAAATTTCAACCTATTACATAAAGGACAATAAGCAGGACAATAAGAAGTAAAACACATCTTAAAAACACCTTCCACCCTCCCCCTGCCTCCTTCCCAGGCTCTACCTCCCCCTTGCCAGAGGCACAGGGAAATGGGAATGGGGCTTATGGTAAGTTCATTGTACATTATTTCTGCTGTTGCTAAGGGAGAGGAGTTCTTTCACTGTTCCAATGTGAGGTCCCTCCCACAGGAGACAGTTATCCATGAGCTTCTCCACTGTGAGTCCTTACATGGGCTATAGTTCTTCATATGCTGCTCCAGCCTGGCTCCCTTTCCACAGGGTGCAGTCCTTCAGGAACAGGCTGCTCCAGCATAGGACCCCACAGGGTCACAACTCCTACCATGAGGCCTGCTCCAGTGTGGGCTCCTCTCTCCATGGGTTGGCAGGTCCCTGCCAGGAACCTGTTCCAGCATGGACTTTTCATGGGTTCAGACCCTTCTTTTCAGGCATTCACCTGCTCTGGTGTGGGGCTCCTCCATGGGCTGCAGGTGGATCTCTGCATTCCCATGGGCCTCCATGGGCTGCAGGGGCACAGCTGCCTCACCATGGTTTGCACCCGGGCTGCAGAGGAATCTCCACTCTGGTGCCCGTAGCACCCTTTCCTCTCCTGTTCCACTGACCTTGGTATCTGCAGAGTTGCTCTTCTCATGTATTCTCACTCCTCTAAGCACTATTATATCTGTGCTGTAACTTTTCTTCCTTTATTTCAGAGGCTCTGCTACCTTGTCTGATGAGTAGGCTCAGCCTTGGCCATTAGCAGGTCCACTTTGTACGTGGCTGTCACTGTCTCTGCTAAACATGGGAGAAGATTCTACCAGCTTCTCATAAAAGCTACCCCTGGAACCCACCCCCTGCTACCAAATCCTGGTCATATAAACCCAATACAACAGAATAAACTACTGAAAGTGCCAACTATAATTACTAGAGTTCATGTTGGCACAAATTAAATTCCCCCATTATTATACAGTCAGAAATTATATGATGACTTTCATGTAAATCCTACTAAAATTCGCCTTCAAGAGAACAGAAAATAGGGGGAAATTAATTCAAAAAGTTCAAGTTTTGTAATAATAAGCCTGATGAAATATCAGGTTAAGAACTATCACGGAAACCTGAAGAATAACAGATCCATAGAAGTCTGATGAAATAAGTAGTATGAATTTTCTCTCTTTCTGACTGACCTAATAGTGGGCTATTAGGAAATAAGATTTGTAATTAGAAGAGTAAGAGAAGAAGAAAAGAGAGAAAAAATACAGAGTTAATAGATTGAGTACAGTAGAAAACTGGCTTTCTCCTTTTGCCTTTCAATCCTTTGAGTAATGGTGGAAATGAAAAAACATATTTTTTATGAACTAGAATTTCTGTTGGAAAGTGTTCCATATCTTTAAACTATTCTGGTTACTTGTATTATAGTAATTTTAGTGATTAGAATGGTTGGGTTTTTTTCCCCATCAAACTTGCTTATCTCTGCTAATGGATCTTAAAACCATGATGCACATGATTTTTCCTTATTATACATGACTCATTATTTTTAATAAGAAACACCAAACCAATGCGGACATGGGTGCTACATTTAGTATTCTTGAAGCAGAAAATCCATTGTATATGGACCTGCCACTCCTGATTATAGCAAATGATACTACTTGGTCGTCTCTAATAATACATTAATTGACACTTTTTATCATGCACATATTCCTCAAAGTTCAGGAACTTTTATGTTAGGACAACACCTGTTAAGGACAGAACAAAAATACTGAAAATTTTAAATAATGTAATTATGTAAGCAAATTCCTTGCCATTATCTGGAGTCTGGTCTATAGCACTATATTTGACAACAGATATTCTAGATGTCATGAAATTAAGGACAGATAAAATCGTGGAGGTAGTGGAGAAATATTAATTTAAAAAAATGAAGAAGGGGATTCTTTTCCTCTTGAGAATCAAATCCCAATCCCTAAAGGACAGAAAACCAGCCAAAAATAATGTCTGTAAAAGAGCTGGGAAATTATATCCCTCTTTCTGTCTTATTATGTAATAGTATGATAATCATTAATGTAACTGAAAGGAAGCAGTTTCAAAAAGAAAGAATGAATACAGTTTTTTAGCAATGCCATTACTTAATTAATACTATTTAATTCTGAAAGGAATGATTTAAATTGACCTAAAAATGGGGATTTTACATGTAATAAATTCCCACAGTTAGGGAAGCAAGTAAATTTTCTCTTCTTCATGTAGGGGGTGGAACTTTCTTTAGATGGATATTCTAGCAAATTAACTTTGTACAGAGTTTTCATACCTTCAGCAAAGGGACCCAAGATAATCATCTGGCAGAGGATATGGCACTAGGTGAGCTATATGTGTAATTCAGAATGGAACCGTTTGTATTCTAACATCAGCACCACAGGGAATGGAAAATCAGTGGGGTTTTATCCTCAGTTTTGAAATTCTTGTCACAATTGCAAAGCTGTCTTGAGGAATATTTTCACACAGCTGTATCTTCAAAACCCTATGTCCTAGAAAGGTAGGGGGGAAAAAAATAAATCACATAATACATTCCTTCTTCTTTTTCTTCCTGTTAAACTTTGCACTCTCCACTGAGAAAACTTTGTTAGCATTTCAGCTGTCTGAAATTTTTGTACCTGGTTGTTAAGAGAAGAGTAAGTCTTTCCTGACAACAAATGTCCCTTTTCTGCATAGAACAAGGAAAGTAGATTATTCCCCATGATTGCCTTCAGAATTACTGGCATAAACACAGCACTGTAACCTTTGTACTTTGACTTCAAAGTTTCAGCTTTTCCATGTCATCTTCCTTTTAACACGTGGGCCTTTCTACACTCTGCTGAGTTTCTTTCCTTCCCCGCTTTGTGTTGCAAACGAATCAATGACTTAGGTGAGGACAGACATTGCAGGCAACCGATACGTTTGATATAAGCAAGCTCTGTTTATTAGCAATACAAAGGTACTTTATATAGAGTATTGGAATACAAGCTTATTAGTTTTTTAATTAGTTGAAACTTATAAAAACACATTTTGACCTCTACATAATTGGGTTAGATAAAAGACTACATTTGGCAAACTTATTATTTATGTTTTGTCTTGAGAGATCAAAGATCTTCCTCCCTTCTTAGGGATGGTCCATCTTATCAGCACAGCTGCACCTTCTCAAAAACTCTTTTCTGGTTTCTAGGTTGGTTTCTTACACAGGGATTTGTTTCATGTAGAATTTTTTTCACACAGGCCTTTTTACTTGTACAGTTGGATTATTGATCCAATAATTCTATCAATGAGCCATGTTTTTGCTCCTCTAACCATTCTCCGACAGCTTTGCTCCTCCCCTTCTGTTTCCCCTCCCTGTTTACCCACAGCCCACTATGTTTGGTAAAGCTTAACATACTCTCTAGCTCTTCAAGGTATTCTGTCTATGAATCTGTCTATAGTTCTTGTTTTTATTTGGGAATATTAGTTTTACGGGTGAGGTGCTATTTACCCAATGATATATTTTTCAAATTATCATTATTAAAAGTAAGTTTCTGTGTCTTTAACAGAGAAGACATTAACAGATCAGTGAAATACTTCTTTTTTTCCTAAAATTATCTTTTAACACATCACAGACCACTGTTAGTGAATTTTGAAGAGTAGCAGTATGAAAAAAACTGTTTATTATCAGTATTATATTTGAAAGCATTCACTTAAAAAAAAAGTTAATCATTAACTGACGCAATCCTAGGTCGCTGAGTCAAGCTTTGGCGTGCCCTCGGTCAGAGGGAGTGCAGCTTCACTTGCACGACGTCCTCAGGGAACGTCTTTGGTGGGCAAGAAGGGTGCAAGCTAGACGCATGTGCTGGTTCCTCCTCAGAGGAGGCACAACAGGCAGCTGATATCTGGGCTTGCGTCAACCCAGAGGCAAAAGAATAGAGAGGGACCTCTGGTGTGGGTTACAACAGGTTTATTGCAGAAGGGTCCAGGGACCAGAAGGGCCCTGAGGAGGGTTGTGCACAGCATTTTATAGGAGAGTGGTACAAGGCAGAGAAAAGAGAAGCAACCAATGGGGTACAACCAAGGGGGAGGATACAATCTAACAAGAACCAAGAGGGGAGGCAAGGAGGTGGGAGTCACAATAGGGAACCAATGAACAATTGGATAAGGGAGGACTTTCTATACCAGGGGGAGGTAACTTGAGCCTGGGAGCCACCCAGGGGGAGGCAGCCTAGGCTTCAGAGCCACCCATTGACCCACCTTCTGACTCAGTATCTTGGGTGGGGAAATCCACCCAATTGATCTGCACCAGCCCATTAGTGGGCTGGTCCACTGCAACAATTAACATCAGTAAGTCTTGCTATTTTCATACAACAGGAAACTTAGTTCGGATATTCTGTGACTTTGTTTATACACCTATTTTGGTGCTGTAATGTAATTTGCAGCTGTATAAACAATGTTGTTCATAAATACAAGTCAGTTCATTTTTCATTTAGCCTGCTTTTTCTGTTTGCATGAGCATCATGGTTGTATGAGAACATAGAGCACTCTCTTATGTTCATACAGTTGTTAAAACAAGAAAAGATACCTTTCCTGGTTCCCCCTGTAATCATATAAATATCCTACCACAAATAATTTCATTCAGTCACTTGAAAAATCTGCAGTCAACTATTAGTTGTGTCATATGTTATCAAGCATAGGAAAAAACCTTCCCACGAGCTTGCAAGTTGTCTTAAGCTGACAATGCTTCTACAGTAAGAGGAAAAAATCCATTACTGTATTTTAAAGCTTTGATTTCTTTCCTCCCTTCAGAAGAATTCTTTTAAGCAGTATGGAAAATAATTACAATTGCAATTTTTATCATCAGAAGTGTTCTGAAGTGAATTGGAGGTGAAGTGGCCTAAATATAACACTTTGTATTATGAGAATGGCTGTTCTAGAGACCTGACAGTTGTGTAACACATGAATGATTTGACAGTTTCATGTCTAGTGACTCCAGATGGTATGTTTGTACTTTTGCTGGGTGTAAATCAGTACAATCAGTATCAATATACATCCAAGAACATTCTACTTTTTTTTTCCAGATCATAGTTACTTCACCTAGTTATTAGACCCTTTTCACAGCTTTTGGGGTTTTAGGAGCTCTCCTTTTTTTTTTTTCTGTTACAGGAATTTTCCCAATACATGTTGCTAGGGGACAAATGGCTGGGTACTTAAGAAAAACAAAAGAGGTGGCTATAGAATGGGGCGCATCTGGCTACTCTTTTGTTTCACCTGGGCGTGTAGGCAGTCCGTCCCTGAACACGGGAGAGGGAGGCTGTTTTTAGGCGGCTGCTTTTCCTTCTGCCAGAGAAAAACCCCAGGATACCCAGCCCGCCTTCCCTGCCCTGCTGGGAGCCGGACCGTGGCTGCCGGACCGTGGCTGCCCTGCCCTGCCATTGATTTGAGCCTTCGCTAGGCTGTAGCCCTGCTCACCCTGCCTGCCCAGACCCCCGGGGGGTTGGTTCCCCATTTGGATACATCTTGCCTGCCACCCAGGATTTGTGCTCGTCCCTGCCATTCCAGCCTGCTGTTCCAGCCTGCTGTTTGCTAGGGTCCGGCTGGACACCGTGATTGGCTGCCCAGTGGTTTGTGAAGCATTTGTTCCATTCCTCTCTGGGATCCCAGCCACCAGTGCCACGTGCTCCTTGAGCTCGCTCTGGAGCGGCCCCTGCTCCGGAGGTTCCCCCCTTCCGTGGGGGAACCATCACACCCACCCTGCTCACCGGGAGCTGCCAGTGCCCCTGCCGGCTGTGAGCGGAACTGCACCCGAGGGGAAAGGGCCGGACAGCCGAGAAGGCTGGGACTGGGTTTGTGATTGTTTGCTGTTACTGCCAAAGTTTGTCTTGTTTGTTTGACTGGTTATACACATATAGATATATAATAGTAAAGAACAGTTATTCCTGTTTTCCACATCTTTGCCTAAAAGCCCCTTGATTTCAAAATTGTAGTAACTCGGAGGGAATGGGAGTTGCATCTGCCATTCCAAGGAGGGCTCCTGCCTTCCTTAGCAGACACCTGTCTTTCAAACCAAGGCAACAGCATAACTCTGAATAGGCATGATGAGAATTTGCCAGTATTTTTTTCTTCCACTATCCTGAAGCTAGCAACAAACTCTATCCTTATTTTCTGGCTCCTGTCAGCTTGCTTCCACATAGGTGGTATTCTTAGCTCTTGGATTTCAGCATATTCCTTCAGAAACACACATGTACTTGCACATGAGTGTCAAAGAGTAGCAGCTGGAACTCTACAAAGGAATACAATGGAATCCTACAAAGGAATATGACCTACATTAAAATTACTCAATATCAGTTCCATAATGCTTCATCAATATGAATAAGCAAATCAAGCAAAAAAAATTCTGTTCACTGATAGTGGAGGTTCTAATCTGGACTCAGATTTCTAAGTGAACCTATTTCCTTTATGCCTCTGAATGTGCTTATACAACTATCAACCACTAAAATTGTTTCCCTAATGTAGGAAAATATGGATCCTTGGTTGACACAAAACTTATTTGACTGGACCATATATATTACCTTACCAATGAATTAAAATTAAAATTTTCAAATCAAAAAGTGCCCTTTTTATGATTTATCGTGAGACAGTGTTCAGTACAGATATCATTGCATTTCTTTGATGATTTTTTTACAGCCGAGTAGTTTTCCAGTCATGGTTTTTTCTTTCTTTACTATCTTGTAGTGAAGGTCACTTTGATTTTGACAGTAGTGCTCCAGACTCAAAAGAAACCTTGCAGTGTATGTGGTTTTTGCTGAGGAGCAAGCTCTAGAACAACCTGTTATTATTAAACTTGCTTCTAAGGAGAGTTACTGTCATTGAAAGAGGTTTAATATTCAAATGCAAATTTCCTTCATAAAGAAGTTCCTAGGCTGACTTGAAGACTGGAAAATCATGGCCAGCTTTATTTTGGTTGACGTGTTTCTGTGCACTGATTTTAAGGCATATGAGAAATGCAGTGAGGTAGACAGGTAAGTTAGAAAATTTTGAACTGTGTGGGCTGGTGAGATGATTCATTCTGTGGTAATATCACTTCTTGACTTCCTAAAAAATTTCCACTGTTCTGTTCAGAGGCAATATGTATCTGGCTGGTCTAAAGACCTGCAAGAGATTTACACAACTTTGACTGTCTTTCTTGAAACAAGCCATAAAATAGATGCTTTGTCAAGCTCTGAAAACAGATAAAGCTACAGGTGTAACCCATTACAGTCATTGCTCTTTTATCTAACCATAATATAGGAGTCCAGGAAATACTGTGACTTACTGTGGTGCAACTGCAATGCTACAATCCTATTTTCTGGACTCACCGGTAGTCCTAGGTACAGCTGCTCTGGTCTGGAAAAACACAACGGCTTAAGACTCTCATTGCCGTATAAGCATGAGAGCAGGTTCCAGCACATACAGCAAGTAGCTGTTTTTTAAAGATTAATGTTAATTCAAGAGCTATTTTATTGAACTTCAATTTCTGAGCATGTATTTGCTTGCAACCTAGGCAGTGGCTTTTACTACTGATTTTCTTAATCAGTTAAACAACAGGTCAGTTAATCAAGACTGTGTTAAGGAATCTCAGATATAATGTCACTGAAAAAACAGTGACCTAAGTTCTCAACCTCTCATTTCTTCTGACATGAAATAGCTCCCTAGATGCTGACTGTTGCTTTGATTTGCCATGCCAGCATCTTCCTCTTTGGAACAGAGAAGCTAGTGAAGAGAGAAAGGCAATTTTATCTATAAGGAATAAAAAGCAAATGTGTTAGTTTAATCTCTGAAGGCTAAAAAATTCCATACAGAAATGGAAAAGTTCTGTCTTGAAAGGTGCCACAAGCAACTACTATAACAAAATTCAAATAATGATGTCAAATCACATTACAACACACAACATTACACAATATTTACCATATAGATTTTGAGAAATGCAACTCACAATTGAAAAATTTAAAAAGGTTTATTATTAGCGATCAAGATTATAATGACAATACGAGACCTCGACTGGCGGTCTGCCAGACACAAAACAAAGGGCACAGCACTGGGTGTGTGATCAGGGATAGGTGTGGCCAGAGGCACACCCACCAGCTAGGGAGGTTATGTTTGATACCATATGTCTCCTCCCTATCTCCGCCTCTCAGGGCTGTGGTGATTGGTTCGTCCGTGTCTAAGGTCTTTCTATTGGCTTGTGGGCTTCCAGTGATGTCTTTCAGTTCGTCCCCTTATGTTAATCAGATCCTCGTTCCACCCCCTCAGAGCAATGTTACATCATGCCTTTAAGAATTACAGTCTCCCCATTATACCCAACTGCAACTGCAAGCAATAACAACCAATTAACAGTTGTTGTACAATACCAAGGCCAAATGATCTATCTTGCAACTCCACATATAACCATGAACAATTTTACATACAACAGTGAATGTCCTTAATCAATAATCCTAACAATAGCAGTGAACTCATTGACAACTTTTTCTCAAATATGAAAAAGCCAATATTCGGATTTCCTGCCTACAACACAGATATTTGAAACAAGGAGGAAAAGCATACACTAATACTCTTATTTTGAAGTAAAAATATTTATCAGCTCTAAGTTTTCATGTTACAGTGTTACAGTGGGGATACTGCAACGTGTATCAGACAACGAGGCCCGTAGAAAAGAAATATATAGACTGATTCTTGGTAGATATTTTCAGAGATGTGTATTTTCCCAGCCACATAGCTGAGGATGCCGAGGAAACTGCCTCAATCACGGGACCAGAGGGTCCTTGCCAGCGCAGGGAAACACAAAATAACCAGTGGGGAACGAGGTTGACCAGGGGCTAGGAAAACCCCATGCCTGCCCCCCCAGGGCCTTTCTCCCAGGGCCACATGGCAGGGGGGAGGGACCCCAACATTACAGCCTTATTTTCACCATGGCAACTGCTTGGGATCAGCACTGCAAAGTGCAGACCAGCAGGGATTCACTGACCCAGGTCTGGCTGGACCCAAGAGTGCTTCCCAGTTCGGGTCCCTCTGCTCTACTGATCTGATACTCTGAGTGCTTACTGCAGCCAGAGGAGGGTGTGCTCCACAGTGGTCTCCGGGCTTGCAAATTTTCCTGGTCTGGACACATAATGCATAGGGATACTGGATAAATGTAAATAAATCCACCAGGAAAGACAATCTTCCTAGCCCTTAATGTTAATATGACTAAATCCGCTTTAATGAATTACTGTTTATTCTGTATTCCTGGTTTTTGTTTTCCCAGAGGAAACCTTCCTGGTAACATAGTGTCTGGTAAGGAACTTAGCAGTCATAAATATCTTTTTATGGACAACCAGTGCCAATTAGCAGATTAAATTAAACTTAGTGTATTTGTCCTCGAATTTCTCAGGTAGAAGTTATCTCAGTTTAGTTTAAAGAGTAGTTTACAATACTCAATACAAGGCAAATCTGTTTGTCTGAGTCCATGTCTATGTCTGTGTCTATCTCATTATGTGTGTATTCCATGGACCAGAAAGTACTTAAGCAAAGTCAAAAACCACCACCACCAAAAGGTTAAATTTCTATTTCCACTATTGGCTCATTCAGGAAGTGGTTCTGTTACTCTGATTATTACTTTAAATTAAATTTACTATTTTGACTGCAGAGACAAGTATGTTTAGTCTGAAAAACTAGTGAACTATGACCATGTATTTGTGTGGCACAGCTTTCTGTGAACTTTTGTATATGAGATTGTTTCTGGATGTTATTCTGTTGGCATAATACAAGAAATGAGAAAAACACCAATTGTAAAGAAGCCAAAAGTTTTCTTTTGATTTGTAAAAGGAAAAAAAAAGTGTTTAAATTGATTTTAAATGTTTTGGATTTAAACAACGTATTTTAATAACTCAGGTAGTCTACATGAAATGTGTAGTTATCTGTTTTCTGATTGAGCTTGGAGTACTTAGAACCTGCTTGAAGTTAAAATATTGTATAATCAAGAACACCTGGATTTTATTAACTTTGGGTTTTCAGCAGAACCGGTGAAGTAATGTAACCAAGATAGCACAACAAAATTCAGTCTTGCTAGAATTCATGGTGATTTGATTCCTGAAAGAACAGCCCCTATTTCTACTTGTATGATCCAGGAAGTTTTGTCACCCAAATATTAAATTTTCTTACTGGTATTACTGACTTGTCATCTGTTCACACAGTAGAGGTTTAAGAGTTGAGGGACTGTGGTGACCTGACTTGGCTGACTTCCAGGCCCCACCCAGCCACTCTCTTGTTGCCCTACCTCAATAGGAAATGGGACAAAAAAAAGAGAAGAAAATGCTTGTGTGTCAAAATAAAGACAAAGAGATCACTTACCAGTTACTGTCCTGGGAAAACTGGACATGACTTGGAGAAAATTAATTCTTGTGGTGACTAAAAGAGAGTTGTATGGGCAGAAGCAAAGAGAAAAATCTAATACACCTCCCTCTTCTCCTGCCTGAGTTCTTTGTTGCTCCTTCATTCGCTACTTTGCCCTCTCCTCCCCGGTGCAGAGGGATGGGGTTTGGTGTCAGTCCAGAACAGCTCCTCTTTGCTTGTCCTTTCCTCCTCATGCTTTGCCCTGCTCCAGTTTGGGTCCTCCCCATGAGCTGTGGCTCTTCAGAATAATGCTTCTAAGTGGGTTCTCCAGTGTCTGCAATGATGGATCTCTGCTCTTGCATGACTCTCTCCACAGTCCATGAGGAAATATCTTTATTAGCACCTGCAGCACCTCTTCCCCCTCCTTCTGACTTAGTGTCCTCATGGTAGTTTCTTTCACTTTCCTCCACCTCTCCCTTCTCTCTCTGATGTGCAATGTTTTTGTTATTTCATAAATACACTTTTCCAGAGGTGCCACCATCCTGACTGAAGGGCTCAGCTTTGCCCTGTGATGGGTCCATTGGAGTGGTCAGGAGTCAGCTGTGTCAGGCACAGGGGCAGTCCTGGTCTCCTTACAGGAGCCACCACTGAAGGCCCCTGCTTCCAGAGGCTGGGCATGGACACCCAATACAAGGACTGAGCATGTTTTATGAATACTGAGAACCCAAACTCCCAAAGAGTCTCTGCTCTTCTTCCCTGTATTCTTCCTCTTTAAAAGGGATAACTCAAATCAGATTTTTACATAGCCAACCTGTACTGCACAGTACCAGAACTAACAGGAGTAGGGAACAAGTGCTGACAGAAAATGGTAACCATGTGAGGCAGAATGAGAGTTCAGAAGATCAAAGCCCACTGAGATAACTCAGGCACAGTACATCATGTGGAAGAGTTTAGGTGCCATGTGTGGCAGAGCCATTGCTACTTCTAGGTGAGTCATTGAGTTACCTTGTGTCTCTTAATTGCATTAATAACATGATACTGGTACTGTGTTTACTGCCCCCATTGGTTATTGTTTAGTCCTTGACAATCTTTGTTCTGTCCTGTTAAGCTACTGGATGTGGAACCATGTGTAGTTTTATTCATACACAGCAAAGGGCATCATAAGTGTCTCAGATTTTGGAGACAAAATTTTAGGAGGAAATACTCCAGAATGAGCGCATCCTCCAAAGGGAAAGGGCCTCCCCCTTTCCTCCGCCTATGAGACAAATTGATAACAGCAGGGGAAAGTGGGAAGAAACCAAACTGTTTATTAACACAGAACAAAACAGGGCAGAAAGAAAAAAACTGTCAAAATACAATGAATGCCCAGAGAAGGAAAAAGCACGTGGGCTGGCAAATGGTCCCCCCAGTCTCCAGGATGGGGGAGTCCACACAGCAGCCTGGAGCAGGGCAGATAGGAAAAAATAAGCCTGTTGACTCTCTGATGCTGGTCCTCCTCCCTACAGCAGATGAAACTGGAGAACAGATGGAAAAAAAACCTGCTGCCTCTCCAGTGCTGGTCATCCTCCTCGCAGTAGGCAAAGCTGGCAGACCTCTAGGTCCTGTCGCTCAATGGCTTGGCCGTCCCTGGGGTTCAGACCAGCTGGGGCTATCCCATGGAACTGCCAGGGCCACCCGGCAGGCTCCCCGGACCGGAGAGAAGGGAAGGAAGACAGAGAGGGCAGGGGGAGGGAAGGAAAAAAACCCCACAAAGCCAAACCAACCAACCAACCAACCAACCAACCAACCAACCAACCAACCAAAAAAAGATCCCAAACCTTTTTCCAGCTAGTGGGAACAAAAAAAACCACCAAGAAGCAGTGCAGCACCCCCAATGCCCTCCCGCTAGAGCACGGCAGAGAGCTGTTCTACCCAGAGGGGTTGGGCCGAGCCACTGAACCAACCCGCACCTGGGTCTCGCGGCTCCAGCCCCGCCCCCTGGGTGCATCTTAAAGATACAGTGTCCTTCAGCATTAAGCACATGGTTAAGGAATAAAGCACCCTCATAACATCACCTCAGGACAATAAGGAATCTGAGAGTCATCAGAAAAGAGAATTCACTGTCTGGATCCTAGGATGTTACTGCACACCAGCCCTAGAGATAACAGTTACCTGCATAAATGCAGAACTCTCATCTATATGTGTGTTATAAACATATATTATACTGGCTTCTCGCAAAGTATAAAGGTAGATATTATATAATGTTAGAAATGCTTTTTGCTGTGTGGATGTAGTTTTCTCTCTTTTAAGCAAGAATGTTAGCAAGTGTGAGCAAGTAAGATAACCTCCAAGGGAACAGGGGATGAGGCCCAAGGAGCTGCTAATCAACATTTTGTCCAGGGAACAAAAGGGCCCAAAGGCTACTCCGCCCGGAGAACGGGCGGCCAGGAGAGTCCGAGAGCCGCTATCACCGCTCTGCCCGGGGGGCAAAGAGGCCCAAAGCTGCAATCAGCCCTGACTGTCTGGAGAATTAAGAGATCCACCCTACCATCGACTCTTACCTAGCGGGCCCAACCCCAAGAATCAAGAGAAATAAAACCACAAGGCAGAAGACTACGCATGCTCTAAAAAGGCGGAACCAAGGAGTGGCCATGCAGAACAGCTCCAGGAAAAGTTTTAATATGAATGAAGAACAGACAGTAAAAATGGTATACAAAGGACTCACCTCTAGCATCAGGTGTGCTCTTGGCAGAGCGCCAAGGCACCCGGCCGTTACCCCTTTGCTTTATTTTATGTGTCTCTTATTGTCTTTATATTAAACCCTTTAAATTCTCACAGGAGAGTGAACCTCGTTTTTCACATGTGTTTTGTTATGCCCTGTACCTAAGTTCTCTGACTCCCATGCACATCAGCTTCCTTCACTCATTCTCTGCTGAGAATTCTGAAGCATTACCAGCCATCTTGAAAAATATATTGTGCGGTTTTAGAACGCTAGGCTGGAATTTTGTATTTTGTATGAGGTTATTGTCTCCTCCTCAAGGAAAACAGATTTTATTTTCACATCACATTAGCTTAGTCATTCATGTAATGTTCCATGTTACACTGTATATTACAAACAGGCATTTACCAGCAAACTTTTCACAGCCTGCACAAAACAGTCACACAGACTTTCTGTACTCTAAATCCTGAGCTGATAAAGAAGGTATCTCTATTTTGACTTCTAAATTAAATTTAACAAGAAGATTATGAAACATTGCTAAATTCTTACTCTTTTTTATAGGAGGTTCTCTCTTTCAAAGAGGGACTAACCTTTAACATACTCTATTCTGCTTACCCTCTGTATACTCTGGAGAAGAGATGCCTCATTTACCATGGTTGAGAACAGAATAATTCTCTTTTGTCAAGGTTCCCTTGCAACTGAAGCTGTACATCTGGGAAATATTAATCTCTTCTCTGCCAACTTCTGCATGCCAGGAAACTGCACAAAGGGACATCTCACCAACATTGATTTTTAGAGTCTGCTCATAGACTCTAAAAGACAGCCTTGAAATAGGTCACACATAGGCTAAATCCTTTGATTGTTACCCTCATAGAAAGAAAAAATTAGTTTCATAATAAAGTCCAGTTTACTTTAGTCTGGGAACACAAATACCATTATGCATTAATGAGAATTGTGTCATTACTTTATGACTTTGCTTTAAACAGAATTAAGGTTTGTGTTTATTTAAGGATTTCCGTAGCTTCATGTCTTTGGGTTTATATTACTCTTACAGACTACATCTGTATTCCCTGGCTTGTAAAATTTTCAGAAAGAATTACTGTTTGAGCATTTCGCTCCAAAATTCTGAGTATTGTTTTTACAGAGGCACAGATTTGAGGTGTTAAATACCAGGCATCCAGGTGAATAAACCAAGGAGATAGGAATAAAATCAGTTGTCATAATTCCTCTTAAAGCCTACATTCTATCCAGAGGGTGGTGGTCAGTGGCTCAGTCCTGATGCACATCAGTGCCAAGTAGTATCCCTCAGGGGTCTGTACTAGGACCAGTGTTATTTAGTATCTTCATCAATGACACAGATGAAGGGGTTGAGTGCACCCTCAACAAGTTCTCAGATGACACCAAGACGAGTGGGGCAGCTGACATTCCTGAGGATGCCACCCAGAGGGACCTGGACAAGCTCGAGAAGTGGCCCATGGCAAACTCATGAGGTTTAACAAGGCCAGGTGCTGGTGCTACATCTCAGTCAGGACAACCCCTGGTGCCAACCCAGGCTGGGCATGAACAGATCGAGAGCAGCCCTGCCCAGAAGGACTTGAGGATGCTGGGGTGAGAGCTGGATGTGAGCCGGCCATGGGCACTGCCAGCCCAGAAAGCCAAGTGTGTCCTGGGCTGCATCCAAAGCCCCGTGGGCAGCAGGGGAGGGAGGGGATTCTGCCCCTCTGCCCCTCTCTGGTGAGACCCCGCCTGCAGAGATGCCTCCAGCACAGGAAGGACACGGAGCTGTTGGAGTGAGTCCAGAGAAGGCACCAAGGTGATCAGAGGAATGGAGCATCTCTGCTATGAGGAAAGGCTGAGACTGTTCTGCCTGGAACACAGAAGGCTTCTGAGGGATGTAATCATGGCCTTCCAGAATCTGAAGACAGCCTCCCAGAAAGATGGAGAAAGACTTTTTACAGGTGTGTGCAGTGATGGGACAAGGAGAAATGGCTTCAAACTGACAGAGAGTAGGTTTAGATTTGATTTTAGGAAGAAATTCTTTACTGTGAGAGTGATGAGGCCCATCAACAGGCTTCCTAGAGACACTGTGGTATCTGTGGGGTTGTTCAAGGCCAGGTTGGATGGAACTCTGAGAAACTTGGGTCTAGTGGAAGGTGTCCCTGCCCAACACAGTGAGATTGGAATGAGATGATCTTTTAGGTTCCTTCCAACCCAGGCCTTTCTCTGATTCTGTGTTATCTGGCATGACAAAAGCCAGGAAAATATGTGAATGTTTAGGCACCGTGCTCCCAGATTTTCCATCTCTTAGCAACCACAGCTGCTGGAAAATGGGATGTCAGAGAATTCACTGGCATTACTGGAAGGAATTTCACAAAGGGCTTTGACTTGGGTTGTTCCGTGTGCCTATGGAGGGAAAAAGATGGCTCTGTAGATTGATCCACATCCCAGAAGAGTTTCTGGACTGAAGACACTCATGCTGAACTGCTTGTCTGGCTGAGAGGAAAAGGTGATTTCTGAGTGGTACTTGAAGCCCTTTCTCTCAGTTATTATTGTTACACGTAGCATGTATTAACTAAATCTCCATCGTTGCAGTCAAAATTAGCATGCTTGCTCATGCTTCTGAAATTCTCCATGCTCTCCCTCAGAGGAAGGAGACAGAATTATGTGGTATGTGTAAACAGGGATTAATTTAATCTTTGGCCAAATTCACACACTGCTGTGTAGCTGAAGTTTGCATACGATTATGAAAGCAATTTAGATACAGTCAGACATCTTGCTTTTGAAGATACATATTTTACATACTATTTTTTTAAAAGATTAAATCATCATATCTCCTGATTCAACATTAAAATATTAAGAAAAAATCAAGTTTGCATTGCAGTGCATATACATTGGGAAGAAAAGTTGCTTGGAATCTAGGAATGGGAGTAGATTTGATGCCATTCTTAAAGCCTCAGCCCTCCCTGCAAAATGGCCATATTGCTCAGGGATGTATGTTGAAACAATATTTATAATTTGGGACACCTTGCACATTTTGATTCTCAGCACTGTTCATCACTTGATTGAGTCACATTTATCCTGCAATGTATGAATGGAGGAACAAAAGACATCCCTCACATGCCCTGCCAAAACAAAGCACACAGAAAAAGCAAACATATGCTTCATGTGCTGAAAGGAGCTGAAAAAAATATTAGGTACCAAATGTGATACTCTTTTATAATTTTGACTATCGTAGCTAAGAAATTTTCATCTTAATTTTAAGCCATGTTTGGTTTTTTTTCTTAATCAAGAAAATAGGAGAGTACATATCTGTTGATAAAGTTTTGATTTACTATTTTCGTAAACTGTAAACCAAAGACAGTCATTCCTCTTACTTCCAAATACCTAAAGTCCTTCTCAAGTCAGACATAAGTATAATGTCTCTATGACATCTAAATGGCTGAAAAAGACAGACATAAAAAGGAAAAGAAGCTCCAACTGCATTCCAGTCTCATATTTAGAGAAAAAAAAACAGTTCTTTTTTTAATCGTAATTATTTTTTCTTCTCAAACAATACATATGTTATCAGCAAAGGAAACAAAGACAAATTTTCTTGAAACTTCTGTGAAAATGTTGTGTTTTGACTCTTTATGTGTTTGCACAGTACCTACAATATTAATACTGTCTTCTGAAATTTGTGAGCCAAAAACCAGATGTTTAGAAAAAAGAGTTTGTCACGAGAGAACACCACGGTAATAATTATGTAACAAGGAAATACTCATCTACCTGATATCCAGACTAGAATTCTAGGATTAGTATTAAAACTACCATGTTATTGATAAAAATAGCACTGAGTAAGAATGAGACTGATACATGTGAAAATGAAATTTGACAGAATTCAAAAAGAAAGAGGGAACTTAGGACTCAGGACTGACTCTCCTCAAATCAATGAAAAAAACTGTCTCTGAATTTTATTGAAAGTACATAAAAGCTTGCATTATTTTATTGTTCGTCTGGTAACTACAATCTCATTACTTTGAAGTGAATACAAATAAGGAAACAATTTCTAATTAAGTAAGTATAGATAAATTAAAAATGTGGTAATGTACAGTCTGTATTTTTCATAGGTAGATTGTGAAATATAGTGATAACCTATCTTTTAGGTTAAAATATGACATTAGTCTGTTAGTTAGGCAAGTGTTTACTATGACATCACTTAGTCACATTATTAGTAAATGCAGTGTAAGTAATGAAGAACTGTAGAGTAGGTAAAAACCTAGTAAGAAGCAGGTTTGGGCTAGAGTTATTTATGTTTATAAAGAAGATGATCATGACAGTGGTTTCATTTACATTTTCACAAGTAGCAAGTGTCCCAGTGAATCTTTATGAAGGAGGAAAGAGATTGAATTTTTTGGAGGACTGGAATGATACAAAAAGACCTTAAGCAGCCTGTGGATAACTGAGGTAGAAAGGAGATGAAATTAAGCAGTACAAAATCCAAAGTTCCATTCTTCGTGAATAATAAAAAATTATTCCAGAAGCTGGCAGCTCATCAGTTAAAAATGTCAGGCAAGAAATCATAGCTACATTAATTAAAAGCAGAATGACCGAAGTGCTGATAAGACAAGTGCAAATGCAGTCCCAAGCTGTCTCAGATAATATATTTCTTGCAAAGACGTAGAAATATTAAAGCCGTTTGTCCCATCCCACTGCAAAAGGGGGAGTCGGGGAGGATTCTTTTTGATAGGTTTCTCTTGAAATTTTTTCTTGAAAATAAAGCGCAAATGCAGCAATATTATATCTGAGAACTGTTTATTGATAAAAGAAGATCAAGTGTTCCGACCGAAGTGGGACAGAAAATGGAGCAAAGAGGGGAAAAGAGAGATGGAGGGAGAAACGGAAGACAGGGACAGCATTGCTGCAAGAACACCGGGACGCTCTGTCGGTGTCTGCTCCGCAGACGGAGTGTGTGTGCTGCGACCTGTGATGAGTCTGCGAGCTGTGATGAGTCTGCGTAGCTGCGATTTCCAAACAGCAGCAGGCTGCCTGTCTGTTCCGTCGCCGAAGTACAGAGTGCTGTAGCTACAGGTGCGCTCCTGTAGCTGCGGCTGCGGCTGCTCCGTCGGGGAAACACCGGAGTACCGGGCTGTCGCAGCCCCCGGGGAAGCGGAGAAGCAGGGCAGGGGAGGTGCGGACAGGGAAGCAGGACCGCAGAGAAAAAAAGGCAAAGGGGGGAGGGAGGCCAAGCTGACCTGCCAGGCGAGCCCCCGCTCCCTCCATGAAACCCAAGGAAAAATGGCCCGCGGTTGTGCCGCAGTTCGCTGCGTTTATGTGCCAAGGCTCCTTCCGTAGCCCGACTTCCCGGGCATTTTTTTCGGGCATCCAGGCATCTGCAAGTGGGGGGTTGCTTGCAGCCCAGTCGTGTAAGATTTCTGTCCCCTGTTCGGCTTTCAGGCAAAGTCTCCCGAGGACAGGGCTCCCAGCACACGTACAGCCCCGAGAGTAATTTTTCACCTCATGTGTGACACATTGAGGCATATATAAAAGTTAAATTGGTCCATCTCACCATTCTACAAAGTACTGGGTGGACATAATTGTAAATACTATATACATGAAAAATGAATTCAGTCTCACTTGATGAGGGGAAAAGAAGTCTACTGGAAAGTAAAGGGGCACAGCTTGTTTAGACTAGCCAAACAACGGCTAAGAAGGGATTTAACGGGTGTTTATGAATGCAGTGGGAGGGATAAATAAGCTATGAATAAATTGAGACTGGGACTTCTGTAGTCCTCAGGGGAATGAAATTCTGAACTGATCTTTTGGTAAAAGCAGCGTGAATGTGTTGTGGTGACCCAGCCCACTGCGTGGCTGGGGCAGCATGATGCCAATCAATCCCAGCCCATCCCCTGGATCGAGTTTCCTTAACAGGCAGACTCAGAGGGTGGGTCGATGGGCTGCTGAGAAGCCTGCACCCCACCGGGCGGTGCCCGGGTACAAGCCGCCTCCCCCGGTTCGGGAAAATTCTGTTACTCGGTTGTTCACTGGTTCTCTGTTATAAACTCCCACCTCTCGGTTTCCCCCAGTGGTTCTTGTGAAATTGTTTCCTCCCCCTGGCTTGTAACTCATTGGTTGTTTTCCCCTTTCACCGCGGTTTTCAAATTGCCTATAAAACCTAGGACGAACCCCAGGGGAGGATCCCATTGCATTCCATCCCTTCCAAGCTTGTTCGGGTTGCGAAACTTCTAACAAAAAACCTCTTAGAAGCCAGGCCAGAACAGCCTCTCTCTTCGTTTGTCTCCGAGCTAATGTGAGCTGATACCATCGGCTCCTGCCGTGTTCCCTCTGCAAAGAAGCCAGCGGGCTAGCTCAGCCAGCAGCTCTTTTCCTGATGCCGAAGTCGCTTCAGGAACACGCAGAAGTAACGCAGCTGGACTCTGGCCTGGGGCACGCCAGAGCTCGTGCCTCGAGCACTAACAAGTGTGTTATGAATGAAACACAAAACTTCTTTAACAGGTAATAATTATACTGCAATGTAGATTGTGATTGCTTGCAACGTCAAAAGACTTAATCTTACAACTTAGGAAGTGTCCTCCTGATCTGTGTTTTTTGCACTGAGCAATCATGTCAGAGAAAATAGGTAACTCCTCTCAGAGTTTAGCATGAAAGTCAAGGAACACGTGCCAATTTTCAATAGCATATTCACAGTCTATGTGTTACTAAATCAAGCACAACACAGTTTAGAGACAAGAACTTCAAAAGAAATAGCTATAACCTAAACCAAATTGCTTTAAATTTTATTTGAATAGTATATCTGATATATTAAAATTTGTAAAAATAAATAGATTCAAAATAAATAAAAGAAAAAAGAAAGAATACACCTTACTTTCCTCCTGATCCCAAAGTCTCCATGCCAAAATAAATAAAGTGAAAGACTACTCTGACATCTAAATGTTTTTCATTACAATGAAGATGACAGTTTTGCTCTCTATAAGCATTCACAGCTCACATGGTAAACAAAACAGATTCCAGCACACAGAAGGGACAGGATTACTGTCCTGGTGCCTCATCTTCATGCTAGTCTGGATAATGCTTTTGAGATCTTTTGATTTTGTGTTTTGTCCTGTATATGCCCCATGTATGCTTGTATGTGCTGAATATACCTCTCAAATTCAGAAGAATCTACTGGGAATATCTCCTGGATGTCTTTAGGGTATAGAGAGAGAAGATGTATCTGTCAGTGGAGGCTTTTTCAGCTTTGAGGATTGCTTATTGCATACAAGAAAATGTCCCTCTGCCTGGAAGAGCTTTTCTCCCTGGCTGACAGTTGCCATCCAAGAGAAATCGACTTTTAACATGGGTTTATCTCACTCAGTCGTTCAGCAAATCAAGGTTTTATACACACAAAACACAGGCCTAAGATAAGATACATTGAAATAAATAAGATTCTTCCAGACAGCAATTAGCTCTGAAAAATGCTTAAGCCATTGAAATTTAAGGCAATCTAGATTTCAGTCTCGTGTTTTTAAAGTACCTGCATTGAGTATTTAAATGACATAAAGCCTCCAGATGTATAAATTTTGCAGTCTCAGGTGACATAAAGCCCAAATACTACCTGATCTCTTTGTTTGAAAGTGTTTTCTCCTAATGAATGAAGATCGTTTTTCATTATATTCATCTTTAGGTGGATGCAATCTCCCTCTTTTGCAATTCTATGCTATCCTGTGTTTTTTCAATTGCAGTGCTTAGTTTAGTACCCTGGGCATATGAACATGGCATCTTATCTCCCACGCCAACGTGAACTGATGTTATACTCCTCTAGTTTGTTATGGACTATTCTCGCCTCCCCCATTTCTTTTGTTGTCTTATCTCTTCAGTAGTATTAGTAAATTAGTAAATTATGTTTTGAGTTAATAGCAAGGGTGATTATTCTATGTTTATCTTCCACTGGTTCTGTGTCTCCTTTTTTTCTTCCTGGACCTCCTTTGGGGAGAATTACTCTCTGGAAGTGACAAGTCAGACAGTCAAAATGTCAGCACAGCATCTTATAAAGAAAATAATTAAGTACAGAATACATACCCTGACTGTAGAATTTTTTTAACTGGCTGTTGTCTACTTATAGTGTGCAGGAAAAAAATGGCAGAGGAGCTCTGCTTTATGCCACTGCTTTACTTAAAATCTTATCTTTGGTGCAATATAAACATAGACTTACAATATTATGGGAATGAGAAGCTATCACTTAAACATATGTTGAATATTTTTTTTCCAAAATTATTATATTTTTACTCTGGTTTTAAGTACCAGAGTATGCACAGGACTTTAATCTCAGATCAGCCTTCCCTTCAAACTTGCCCTAGTTTTTATCTGTGGTTTTCGTTGGTTGGTTGGTTTTGTTTGTTTGTTTTAATCTGAAGAAGTTGCTACAGCAATATTGAGAAAGTTAGGACCAAATTATATGAAAATAAGAAGAAAACCATAAATTTTCTTTATTTCTTTCAGCACAAGTGTGACATTATGCATAAAAAATGAAGCATTTATTCTCTTCCACAGGAAAAAAAAATTGCTACTGGTCTAAAATTATTGTAATTATCTCATGTTAAATGCAGTTTTACAAGATCAGCCACTAGTGTGGTCCAGGTGGAAGCCTGCAGTTCTATAACTAGATATATTTCTCTCTTGGAAGTGGGAGTGTGTCTATTATATTGTCATCTTGGGTATGTGTTTAGTGTAATAGCTAGTGTAATATTACACTGAGATTGTCTTTCCAGTTGCAGTGTGGGTAGGCAACAAAGGAGGGAATAAAGAAGTTTGTCAAAATGAAAAGGTATTTAAGAAATTTACCTCTTACTCGATATGTTACTCAGATTTCTTCAGCTATAGTAATGATAGAGGATATTGATATATGAAAAGGAATAGCTTGGTCCAAATGATACCCAGTCGTCATTTTTCTAAATTTAATTATTTTGCCCTAATTAATTGTGCAAAATATGGAAAATGTATCTTATTTTCTTTTTTTTTCCCCCACAGGCTTAGATGGTACACTAAAAATGTCAGCAGACCTCCTGGAGGCAGCAGGTGAAACTCGTTTCAGTTTTAAAACGATATTAATTCTGAGTGAAATCAAGCTTATTCTCACATATATTAAGGCAAGCAAGTCCTTGTGAAAAACTGCAGATTTTTAATAAGTGCATTTCCAGTGGTTCCATTCCACTCCAATAAACTCATAAGTCTGTTGCTGTCTTTTATCCATTATAGATTTATCAGTTCATGTGAGTAGATGTGATAGCTGAATACTGCTGAAATCCATACAGCAATATCTCTGTTACCATGTTAAATGCAACTTGGGCTCAAAGATGAGCTGCTTGGTTTGTTGCAGCTTTTGGACTGTGGTTTTGTTTTGCTTTGTTTAAAGCATAACTTAGACTATAGGAGACAAGGGAGATAAACCCCGGGTTTCAAAGAATGATTTGTACTCTATCTCCTATCTCTGAGACTACAGTCAATGAAAACCACAATTTCATCTTCACAATATCCCCACATTTTCCTTCAGTTAGCACTTAAGAGAGATTTGATAATATAACTTTTTTTAAAACATTATTTGCCTTAGATATAGGAAGGAAGATAAATATTATTCACTTCTAATATTTAGATTAAAGTCCTATCCATGTTCAATAGCATCTATAGAATTTACCATATCTGTAACACATGGGCTTTCCTTTCTTGTAGTGATAACCACATGACTATCATTTTATGTGTACTGTAAAGCTACCATATTAAATAATGGAATGCCCTAAGTGATTTTTGGAATAAATACATCATTCAGTACTCACAGTCTCTATGGGATAATTAAAAATAAAAAAAATTGTGGAAGGTGCCTTGCTGTTTATTAGTTTGGGCTGTAAATTGTGAGAATGCTTTTGACAAATTACACATGCACACAGCAAGGAAAAAAGTGCCGAAAAATGCTAATGGGGGTGTAATCAGACTAATAAGGAGAATGTTTGATGTCCACAATTTTGCACTGAGAAAATTCTTTGGAAGTGAAATTTTGAGCAAATAGCAAAAAAATGATGAATTTATTTGAATGTTTCCTATTTTATGACAATATACAAACACAAATCACTTTTCAAGGCTGGTGAATAGATATTTAGGAACTTTCAATAGTACTAATTTGTGTCTGTCTTTTTTACTGCCACTCGTAGCTCAGTAATTTAAATGCTGAGTAACAGTTTTCCTCCTCAATTCTAATGATGCCCTTTATAATCCTCTTTTTAATGCAGTGCCTGAACTTTAGAAAGGTTGTTTGCTGCCAAATGTCAGTCCATTTGAAGATGTAGCAATGGAAACCCTCTTGTTTTAACAATTTTGCTGAATAAAATGCTTGTGAACCATTAAGACTGCCAAGTCTCTGGCTTCTGTTTCCTGATTATTATTTTAAAAAATGGAATAAAGTAAATCTAATAAATAAAGCTTTTCTGACCCACTCTCCCACTAATATCAGGGCAACCCAAAGACTTGTTAACAAATTTAGGGGGAGAAGAATCCAATTAGGTATCTTCTACTTCAGTAGAAAAGTCAACCTAAAACCAGTTTTATAGAGAACATATCCACTTAGCAAAGAGACAGGAATTCATAATTGTAATCTGATGCAGACTTGACAACATTCAACACTGCAGGATTTACCTAGATTGACAATTTATGTCCACTCCCAGTTTAAACTATTTTTTTTTTCTTCTTAGCAGAGAGAGTTCAACAAACCACAGAGATTTATCCTGGTACAAAATCACATTGGCAAACCCTGTTCTGCATTGATATTTTCATTGTAGCATTTATGCAATAAGTACTTTAAAATGGACAAGAGCTCTAATACAAAAGTGAATGGAAGAGATTGTTTTATTTTTAAATAAAGTTTACTTTGGTGCTGCAGGGCTACATAATTGTGGCTAGTTTTTCTGTCCACTCTGTGCAGTTCACATTAAGGTAGTCTTCCAACCTTGGTCTAACATTGGTCTTCCCTGTATTTCATAGAAGGCACTAGATTTTCTCCTATGTATAAACTCCTTCAGGCACCACTGAAGGCTTATTCCTATCACAGAAAAACTGTGCTTTGTTTTTCTTTTATCAGTTTGGAGGGTGTGGAGAAAACTTATGTCTCTTCTCCAAGACTCATCTCTGGCTTAAACAAGCTCTCACCTCTCATTTTATTTGAATATTCTCTCCGTAAGCACCTAAAAGATCACAAGGGTTTTTTCCTCTCTGCTGCTTGTCAGGTGGATAAGAGGAAGGCTCTGATGGGATGACAGGGATCAGTCTCCTCGAAAATGAGAACTGACTATTTTGAGGAGTACAGAAAAAAAACAGAAGTCACGCAATCAAGAACTGAGCAAAAATCACTGGCTAGAATAAAAATAAAAATAAAAATGCTCATGAAAAATAAAAACACACAGCTCAATTCCTTCTATTATTCAAGCATAATGCTTGAATGATACAGTAAGTGCTCATAGGTTTAGTTGTGCCCTTGATGCAGAGCTAAGGGAGAAAACCTTGGCAGTGTGGGAGCTCTTGACTGAGCACGGCTTTTAACAATGTCCTAGCTCTGTCTTGGTGTGCTCAGACAGCAGAGCATTCATGAAACTTTACTATTTTTAACAAGTTCTAAATCCCCTCAAATGCTAAAATATTCGGTGTGTGACACAGGAAATGTCTACTACAGCTTAAGAAACTTCAAAATGAGTATTTGTTGTTGTCAAGCTCCTGTGAACAGCCATATAACAGAGAGCTGTGAGCATGTCCTCATTCTCCCATTACTCTCCAAGTGAGTAAACTGGAAAGGGTGGTGATGGAAATAAATGGCTATAGACAATGGCTATATGACTTTTGCCTGTCACCCTGATTACAATCGTCCTTTCTCAGGTTTTACATGACATGCCAGCCCAATGGGTAGCTGTGAACTAATTTGTTTTGCAACTGAGGTCCAAATAAGATTCTCTACTGAAGGATTCATGAGCCTCATTGGACATGAAAGGGATATGAAAGGGAGAGGATGTTTGTCCTGACCACTCATCTGTAAGAGAGTTTTGCAGCTATTCTGGTTAAATTGTATGTTGGTTGCAGATATCCCAGGAGTCTTAGTGCAAATCCAGATCTCAGCTGCCACCTGTTCCCCACTGCACAGCACTATATAAAGTGTACCTATGCCCAAGATTGAACCATATTCCTGTACTGTCTCTTTGAAAAGTAAGTCACCTGCCATTTGGCAGCTCAGTTTTTAGACACTGCTTTGTTTTGATGTTCTTTTCTGATTCCAGCCTTATGCAAGTCACCGAGCATAGATGTCCTTGCTTGTGACAGAACGATATGGTGTGAAAAAGATGAAACAGCAAGCTTGAAGGAAGTATTGGCTAATGATACAAAAGTAACTTCATAAACCTTAAACCATCTCTTTAATTTCCATAATCATCTCATAAGTTCTTACAGAAATATTAAAAATCAGGATTTAGATTTCCATAGCACCTTGTGCCATCTGATTAAAAAAGAGATGAAGAATGTTTCAGTGTAAGCTGAAAGCATTGACAGTGCTTCATGTATTACACTCACTTTGCACTCGCTTTGCTTAGGTTCACATACGCAGTCTTACACCTGCGTAAGCTGTCAAGTAACAGGCAGAGAGTTCTCTATTACTTTAAATGTGTTTCTTTTATGTTCTTCTGCTAACCTTAATGCGATATGTGATTAGACAGTTCAGTAAAAATCTCAGAGTGCATTAGTTATCTACAGTAACAATAATTCTGTGTATGAAAACTAATGCAAGGGAAAATAATTGTCAGGAAAACAAAATTCTCCTATGAAAACAAGTATCTTGGTTTCATCTAAAGACAATGTCTGGTTTAAGTACGGACCTCAGCTATGCCTCACACCCCTTAAATGGGGGAGAGATGCGAAAAAGTGAGAAAATTTATCCATTGAGATAAGGAGAGTTTAACAAGGGAAGCAAAAGCCATGCACACACAATCAAACCAAAACAAGGAATTCACTCACCTCTTACCCATGGGCATGCAGGTGTTCAGTCATCTCCATGAGAGGAGGGGCCCCATCACAGATGATGGTGACTTGGTACAAATGCCATCACTCTGAATGTTCCCCTCTTCCTTCTTCTTCCCCTCAGCTTTATGTGCTGAGCATGACAGCACATGGTTTGAGATATGCTTGTGGCCAGTTGGGGTCAGCTGTCCTGGCTGCATCCCCTCTCATCTCCCTGCATACACCCAGCCTACTCACTGGTGAAGTGGGGTGAGGAGCAGAAAAGGCCTTGATGCTGTATGAGAACTGCTCAGAAGTAATTTAAACATCCCTGAACTGCCAACACTGTTTTCAGCACAAACCAAAAATATAGCCTCATTTAGCTGCTAGAAAATTAACTCTACCCCAGCCAAAACCAGAACCATTATCCTTTGAAAATGTTATACCCTGCAGATACTGTTGACTCTGATAGCAACTGAGAAAATTTAAAATACTTTTTTCTAATCGAAGTACCTCAGTTATCATTTTTAATGCTTAAACAATGTTTTTTTTGAATTTATGCCCTTACTTTTTAGATGGTTAACCAGGTTGGTGTACTATACAGCTTCTATGCCCCATAGCTTGTTTTGAAAAGCTTACCAAGGAGATATGAAGGAAGCAACTAAATAAAAGTGCTCATTTACTAGTACATTTTTTCAAGACTTAAAATTAAGTTTTATTTTCTGTCTGAAAACTTTGAAATCATGTCAGGTTCCATCCTTCTTCAGCTGCCTGAGATATTTGTGTCTCCTTTCCTGACAAACTCTTAGAAATGAATACTTTTTACTGTTGCATGTCTCTTCTAAAAGAGTTTTGAGCTGTAATGCAAATGAGTGTAAAGTCTTTGAAGATACATCCTTTGCAAGGGTAAGCAATGCAATTCTTTGTTTTAAAGCACCAGAATTCAGACTAAAAACTATAGCTTTTACTTAGGCTACCTACTCAGGAAAAAAAAGCTACCTAGAAAGGGATGTGCAATTTCTTGTATTCTGAGGGGCAGAACAGGGGAACCAAGAACCAATGGAGTACCGAACAAGGGAGAACTTTCTAGAACACAGGACTTATAAGGGGTAAAAGGGGTGGTAGGCCAACGGACCAACCAAAGCAAAATAATCTACATAGGGAAGCAAGGGACTGTGAGATCTCGCCATAACCAAGGGGGTGTTCTCAGACCTCAGTGCCAGCCCACCAATGAACCTCAGCTGTCTTGCGGCTGTGTGGCTCCTTGGTCACTCCTGTGGTGGCTTCAACCACCGCAATAGATTTGGGTTAAAATGAACTGTTCTGTGGAGTCTGCTGAGAGTAAACGTCTAGTTGCTCTGGCTGTTGACTGGATGTGGGTACAGAGCACATTCTTCCTACTGCTCTACACTGAATAAACTCTTATGCTTCTATTTAGGTCCAGGGAAGGACTCCGGAAAAGACAGGGACCACCACTATCTAACACTGACCTGTCACTAGACTCAGGCAGTATCTGAGCAGGCATTTTCATGCTTATTACTTTGAAAGTTTAGGTGCTGTTGTTTTAGATCCATAAACCCTCTCAGTAAAGAAATGCTTCCTAATATAAGACTTCATCTCCCCTGATGCAGCTCTGAGCCATTTTTACATATCTTATCACTGGATCTCTGGGAAAAGGGTTCAGCACTTACCTCTCCACCTCCCCCTCTCAAGAAGCTAGCAGAGAGCAATGAAGACACCTCTCAACCTCCTTTTCTCAGAATTAGACAACAGAGAGTTCTCAGTCGCTCCTCACAGCACATGGCTTCTAATCCTTACACAAAATAATAATGATAGACAAAGAGCAAATTAACTGATGGCTCTCACATTCATATCCTCAGAACTCAACAATGTAAAGACACTGAATGAATAGGAAAATCAAAGTAATACACAGAAATAATCCAATAATATCAGGGAATTCCTCCTTTGAACTAACTGTACATAAAGAAAAAAAATTCAATTTGTACAGTTATGGAACTAGCCTATAATACAAAATCATATTGGATAGCATCTTTCTGGGTTTGGAATGAGGGAATATCACCAAAATTCCAGATATTAAGTTGACATAAATAGCTTCTGGCATGTTAAAAATGGGCTCAAGATTGAGCTTTAAAACAAATTTTATTAACAAAAACTAATTTATAAGACAATAAGAGACCACTTGCAGCGATTTGGCCTCCCAAAAGACAAAGGGGTGCAACACTAGGAGCTTGACCTCGGACAGAGCAGATCAGAGGCTCGACTCGCAGCCGCGGGTGATACATTTTATCCCCCTAGTCCCCGCCTCCCGGCTGCCACTTTCCCCACCCAACCAGAGCATCACAATTGGCTCCCTGATGTCTAGAGTCCTTTTATTGGCTCGTTGTCCTCTGGCCGTTGTCTGGGGTCTTCTGAAGGGTTCAGGGAACATCCAGTAATAGTCCTTCATTTCCTCCCTTATGTAGATAAGGGTTGAGGCCCTTCCTTTTATGGTTACCTCATAGAGGTTCTGGAACATTCCCGTGTTCTCCATTTTGTACTACAATCCCTAGGATGATTTTATTAACAATAAGTATAATGAACACATTAACTAATAGCTTTTAACCTTGATAAGCTACAACAACTAAATCTGATCAATGTACAACTGTTCAACTGCAGAAACACTCAACAAGCTAATTAACAACCCTCTTTACCCACTAATTACCAACTTTATTTCAACAATTAAATCAACAACTTTGTAGAAGTCAATTTTCTTAACTCTGATCATAACAGGGCACCTTAAAGCACATAATAGTTAGACAAATGGAAGAAAATTAGTTCCTGAGTTCCTGCATCTTGAAGCTATTTTCTCTTTCATTAAGAGTTACATTGTGGTGGTGCATATTCTGCACATCCGCCCTCCTTGGGCCACAATGTAATCTTAGAAATGCTTGTTTAGGCCTCAGTCCTGATGAACAGCACCTGGGCAGTGCTCCTCTTGAACTTACCAGAAACACTGCTCACAGGAACTTACATGGGCTAAAGCTCATTATTTTTAATGCATACTGATTCACAACATACACAAAACTATGAATTTTGTGAAAAACAGTTAATGGGTTTGTGAGGAGCCAATTTAGTTTTGATTTGTCTCAACACTGGTTGTTAGAAGCATGTGGAGGAGGGGTGCACATGTGCCATGTGCAGGAGGCAGCTAGCCTTCTCTGGGGGGACTTTGCCTGGTAACACCTCACATGGGACAAGCAGTACGCACTGTACCCTCCAGAGAGGTTCCCAAATCAGATGGCGAAAGGTCCCTACCAATGGACTACAGCGGGAGGTTGGACTGGGCCAATGGTCTCCTGTCAGCAGGCAGACTTTGGGAGGAGCCAGGCGGCATAAAAGGTAACTGCACCAGAAGCCATGGGGGCTTTGGGTATTGTCATTTTGCTTTTGCTCCAGCCTGCTTTTGCTCCAGCCTGCTGAGGCTTGCTGTCTCACTCCTTCCCTTTGATCTGGCCCTAGCCCATTTTTCGTCCCTTTTGCCCTGGCCCCAGCCTACCTTTTGGCTCTCTTGCCCTCGCTGGTGCTTGCTCGCCTTCACCCCTGTCCTGCTGCCCTGTTTCCCTGACCGCCACCCTCCTGCTTCATCCCCGTGTCCCTGCCTGAGCCACCTGCATCCAACCCTGCTGCTCCGATCCAGCCCGCTGCTGTGATCCTCGCCACGACGCCGTCCAGGGTCCTGGACCTCCTGCCAGAGCGCCCACCCCCTCACCTCGTGTCCGGCCGCCTGTCGCCGTGGGAGCTGTGCCTGTGGGAGCTGTGCCTCTAGAGAGCTGTGCAGGCACCCCGGCAGGCAGCGTGCACACACCCCATTGCGTGGACATCAAACAGCACTTTCTCTCCCTCTCTCTCTCTCTCCCCCTCTCTTTCTCACCCCATTCCTTTTCCATTTTCCTTCCTCCTGCTCTGTCTTTTCTGGCTCCCTTTAGTAGGGTAACTCCTTTATATTTCATTTTTTTGTTACCAGTAAATGGTTCTCAGATACCGTGTTTGTCTTGGCTGACTTAATTTCATTCCAGACCATTTATTTTTAAAAGAACTCCTTGCAATTCCCCACAGTGGAATGTGATAGGGTTAAAAGAAATAATCCTAACCAAAGAAATAATTTTCACAAGAAATGTTAGAGCATATGTTAAGGCAGATTATTTTCTCTGTGATAATTTTATTTGAAATGTTTTCATCTTGCTTTTCTCAAAGGCTTATTGTCACCTTTTTGATAGATACTTATGCAATAGTAATTTGTCTTTCAATTTTTTTTAATTTAGTTTTTTTCTTCCCCAAACTAGATTATTGAGAATGAAATTTTACTGCATGTTCCAGTCAAGAAACCTTGGCAGCACTTTTGTAACTAAAATAGTTATCTATTTATTGATGTTTTAAGAAATGATAAGCAATAAATAACAATAAAAGACAATTCAACCTCCAGCTGACTGATTGGCTGATGTCAATTCTATTTGACACAAATGAGGAGTGACGCAAGTGGAATTGATCACTGAATGGATAATGGTCTCCAACAGCAAGTTAAATTTTGAGGCACTGTAAGTGAAGTTATATTAAAAAAGTGTTTAGGTGAAGATTAGACATTCATTTTCAAAGCAGAGGACCATTTTCCATTCACAAAATTTAATTCCACTGTCCCTGTTGCTGCTATATCAGGGATTAGTATTATAAAATCAATACATAAATGAAAGTTGCTCTGGATCAAAAGAAGAGCTATATGCACCCAAATCCTGTGTTTTGGTTGTTACACGCCGCAGGAATCTTCCCCATTGCTATGCATGCTGAAGCTAGTTTAGTTAGAAGTAAGAGATGAGAGAAAACAAAATTATTTAGGTGAACTTCATTTTGTATAGCAATACAAACCAAATTTTTGGTAAAATTTCTTGGATTAAATCTGAAATTTTTCACAGGACAGAGAAAAGTGTATACTCCTACATTTTTAAGAATCAAATCCAAGAGTATGTAACGCAGCCGGGGACTTTGTAACCACAAGTCCCGGCGTGCCCTCGGGCAGAGGGGACGCAGCGTTGGCCTCCACAGCGTCCTCCCTGGACAGCTCAGTGGAATCAGCGCGGGATGGGTGCGTGCGCTGGCTCCTCCTCAGAGGAAACACGTCGGGCAGCTGATGATCAGGCTCGCGTTTGCCCGGAGGCAAAGAAGGCGGGAGGGGCTTCTGGTGTGAGTTCCAACAGGTTTATTTGCAGGAGGGATCAGGGACCAGCAAAAGCCTCGAGGAGACACGGGTAGCCCCTTTATGGGGGGGTGGAGTAAGGCAGGGAAAGAGAAAACAACCAATGGGGTACAAGCAGAGGGGAGGATACAATTTTTCAGAGCAAATGGGGAAAACAGGGAGGCAGGAGTCATAACAGGGAACCAATTAATAACTAAAAAAGGGAGAACTTTCTGGAACAGGGGGAGGTAATTTAGGATTGGGAGCCACCCAGGGGGAGGTAACCTAGATCTCAGTGATGTCTTCTGGTGACTGACATTTGATGGTTTCAGCCTGAGAGCAGGCTGACCCACCGCAACAAGTATGTAATCCAAATCTAATAATTTTAATGATTAAAAAAGGCTTGACAGAAGCAGCCCAAACTGTTGGAACATACTTGTTGAGAAGATTAGAAGACATCAGTACAGATTCACTTGCAAATTTTCAGTCAGGAAGGGAATTAGAGTCTTAAGTGAATTAAAATATTTATTTGTTAGATAAAGGTAATTTTAGTTGTGAATAAGTTAATTCGTGGACACTGGAATTTTGATTGCCTCTGTTAATGGCATGAAGTCATTAAGAGGTTTTTTCAGTCATTAGGGTGAAGAATAAAACACATTTTCTTCCCACTTGTTCTTTAACTGCTTGTGCTACTAATTGTTCTCCTGTCTTGTCATCCTATCCTTGAGGTGACCTTATCTGGTGACAGCTTCAGGAAGAAAACACGAGATCTGAGGCATAAGCACGGCCCTGCAATAAGGGGTTTTTGTCTCTGGTTGAATGGTGCTGCCTCTCTATGTCTTTCCTCACGGTGTTTGGATCAGCACAGGTGTCTTTGTTCAGAGAGCTGGGTCTCTCTTCAGAAGACACCTGCTGTTTAACATTATCTGAAAATCCAGTTGCTGTATGAGGATGTAGAACCAGTTTGCTGCCACTCAGGGTTGGTATAGTTGGCTGGAGCTCTCTCCAGCCAAAATTGATGGTGAGATGTTGGAGCATGGGAGCAGACTCACTCTAAATAGAATCTAACCAGGTCGAACATTTCTTCCACAATGACAGGATTTTCAGAACAGGATGTACAACAATACCCATAGGATTGCTAGATCATGCTGGGGGTCCTTCACTAGTTTTAGAATAAGCAAAGCTAATACCGCGTATTAATTTGACTGTCCAGGTCTGAAGGGATTTAGCCTCGAATACCTTTCAAAAACTAGCGAAATTCAAGTTAATCCGAAAACTCTGGTGTAGCTTCGAAGAGTCCTGTAACAAAGCATTGGCATTGAGTGATATCAAGTGACAGTGACTTAGGAAGTTTGGCTTCTATTTTCATCTGTGCTGCTGATGTGCTTTGCCATTTTACCTTTCTGACTTCAATGTCAAAGTAGAGATCATAGTTGGTGTATTGAAATCTTCAGGTGAAAGGCTTTACACAATTGAAAGTACCACTCTGGTCAAAGATAGAGTAAATTGCACTTATAAATAAAATGTAATTGTTTATTTTTAAAACTACCTACTTGCTACTGCTTTGTGATCTGAAAAACCACAGCGTTTTTCAGATCACAGGTGAAAAAACCAATAGTTTTTTTTATTTCATTAATCCATTTATGCCAATACCAGTTTAGTTCTGACTGAATCAAAATACTTGAAAACCAGATGTTTCTGCATAAAGACACTGTTTTTTTGAAAGGGATAAGCAAGGAAATAAAAAACCCTGTAGGAAAATGTAGCTCTCAGATCAGAAAAGAAATTCTGCTTTTGCTTATATCCTTGACATTTTGAACTGCACTTGGGAGTTTCGTTTCTGTGTGCTGACCAGGAGGAAGTTAGCTGAAAAGCAAACTGCTCTATGTGAGTGAGGGGAAAGAGAGAATATGAAAAACACACAGAAAAGCATGGAAAAGGTTAAAGTGGTATTTACAGTCAGTGTTCTCTAGGAAATACTAAAGCAACAGCTTATTTAAAATGTCACCAACTGGACCTTTTTTTACAAAGACATAGACTTTTTTTTCCCCAGTAAAAAGGGTTGATTTCATCAGAAAAGGAGAAGAATAATGAAGTTTCATGCCTTTTGGTCACCAAACAGAGTCAAAATGACACTCTTTCATGTTTGATCTTTCTAAAATTTTTTTGGAAGCCTTGAAACATTTTTTTGGTGTGTGTCTAAAACCTGAAACCCTTTAAAATGAGCTTGTGATTTGTTTTCTTGACTCCTACTGTGTGTTACTTGGGCACAGGTCTCTTGAAGAACTCCTTCTTTGTGATCTACTAATGGTTTCGGCTTTCCTTCCATTTCTAAACTTAGGCTTGGTATAACTTTTTTCTCTCTGAAAGGGTTTTGGCTGTGTTCTTGCAGTGTTGGCCAAAAAGAAACCATTGACTTGCAGTCAAAAAACCAAAAAAGGAATATCATGGGATGTCTTGCACTCTTTACTTCCTGTGTAACAGTTTGCATTGAACTGAAAATTTTAACCTTTCTTTAGGAAAACTCTAAAAAGGTAAATATTCAGTAAACAGGAAATAAACCACAGCAGGTGCAAATACAGGTCAAACATTTATGGATCATGTCTGAAATTCTTTCTTTAGTGTATTGCATGAGTTTCAATCACCTCTAGAGTCATCCATTAAAATAAAATGAAATATACTGTAGAATTGCCATAGAAATTTAGGGTCAATTTTTCCCTGCGTTGAAACCACGAAACTTCATTATATTTGACTTTTATTTTTTTCTAAAAATTGGAATCTTGCAGTGAACGTTGAGCTGAGGTCCAGCTAAAAACTTTTACTTTTGCTGTGAGAAATGAGCTAAACCATATCCTTTGGATTTCCAAACAGACACAGTTTCACTACAAAAGCTTTTCAGCTAAACATTATGATCAAATGAAATTTCTGCTCCTGGTTGCTGTCCCTGAAGTTATTATTCTTTCGCTGCTTAATTGTGAGTTGATATGAGAACTCTTATTGCTTGTGGTATCAATATGCAGCTCAGTTTAAATTTAGTATGAAACTTTATAAATACCATTTATATCTGCTGATAATTTATTGGTCAAACTTTGCTTGATTAATGCATGATTGCAACACTTTGCTCACTGACAAATTGCTTTCCCACCAGTGGTTATAAAAGGGTTGCTTTTTGCTCTTAAACACATACTCCAACATCTCAAATCTGTCTTGGGGCGACTTTATGATGTGTATCCCATATCGCTGCCCTATGCCCAGAAATTAATTCTCATGCCTGTCTATGCCTCTAAACTGAGCCTGAGAGGGGGGAGGAAAAACTGAGCAAAACTTTTTCAAAGCAGTTTGCAGCTTGTTCAAGGTCACACAGAGATAGCAACTTTTTTTTCCCAGCTGCGGCAGGGAAGTGAGGAGGCACCCAGCTTGCTGCTTTCCAGTCAGCTTTTGGCCAGTTGTTCAGTTTCTTTTTCTCCAGAGAGACTGAGAGTTGAACTTTGCTTTTCCTTCCCTGGAATTTCGGATTTTCTCCCTTTTCTACTGGACTGCTTCAACCTCAGAGCACATCAGGAGGACTTTCTACTGGGCACAGAGGGCCTGGCCCTGGGCCAAGCCCCAGCTCCGAGGAGACCAAAGGGAGGACTCTAATATTTTCCCAGGTTTTTCCTCCACAGCGAAAGATTTTATTATTTAGCATTATTATCCTTTTCCCCATGTGTTTGTTAAATAAATAGTTCTATCTCCTTCACTTTCCTTCGAGGAAAATTTATTTTTCCTGAACCTGGTGGGGGAGGGGTGGTTGTGCCTTCTCTCAGAGGATATATTTCTAAATTTGGCCAAACTGGAACAAATCTTACATTAATCCAAAAGAACAGAAAAATAGTCTATGAATTCCTCCATATCAAGAGGCTCTGGTGTTTACTCTGAAACAAAATAACCCGTATGGTGGGAACTGAGATGCATTTTTGTCTGTCCATGTAGCGCAACAGCCATTTTGCTGAGTCATAACGATTAGGACATGGATTTTTGTCTGATAAGCTTGTTTAGAATTTGATCCCTGTAGTGGTAAGAGAGTTAAACTGCCTTAGAAATCTGGTATCTTTTTTCTCTTTGTATACATTTATAATATTCTTAGATTGCAGCTGAGTGAGTGGGGTACGACTATCCTTAGAGAATTGTGGCTTTAGTTCAAAAAAGAAATCATATAATAAGTAGGAGTTATCACTACAAATGTAAGAGTTAGAAATATAGAAGTAATGGTATATCTACCAGGGCTGACATTAAATAAATTACAAGCCTGAGGAATAGCTACAATGAGGGTGGTAATGAACAGCAAAATAAAATGGAAATTTGGTTACATTTTAAAGCCAGGTTTCAGAGAACAGCAGCAATATACAATTAGTTCCTGACAAAATGTGCAAGTATATGAATTGTTCTCATCTTTAGGTTTTACAACCGTATAGATATATTCAGCATTCAGCATATTCTATCTTTTAGAAGTGGGACCACTCTCTTAGGAGGGATACTTATGTGCCAAAACAAGAACTTGTTTGTGGCGGCCAGTGAGCCTATGGTACAAGATTCCTCTAGTAGGACAGTCCCTAAGACCAGAGATTCCTCCCCAGGTTAGGGTGACAAAAAGGGCTTCCCCCAGGATGCTTTGCTTTGGTATGTTAATGTATCCCAGTTCTGCTTCCCCGCTGGCCTGTTGGCCTCTCCGCTCCTTGGTTACCTTTTATGTCCCATGCCCTGGAAGGTTCTCCACTCCAGGTTCCCCCCATTGGCCCTTGCCCCATTGCCACTCCCTCAGAGTTCCCCATTGGCTCCCATTCCCAAGTCCCGACTGTGTACCGCCCCTCAGATCATTGGTCCTTGATGCTCGATCTGCTTCCATACTTAAACCTGGACCCTCAATTCTTCTTTGTCTTCGTCGCTGGAACCCTTCACGGTGTGGCTGCAATAAACCTCCTGTGGAACCCCATACGAAGACCCTTCCCGTCTTTTTGTCGTCAACCCATATTAAGGAGCTGTCCATGTGTGTGTGCATGTACACGTGTGTGAGTGTGTGGTGGTCCTGCTGAGCGGCTTCGCCTTGGAGACGCTTTTATGAAGGTCGCGGCACCTCGTGCTCTGGCACCACCAAGCTGCGGCGGACGGTTTGCAACACTTGTTGATTAATTAAAAAAAAAAAAAAAATTCACAAAAGTCTCTGCCCCAAGACCCATGAAGCCTGAATCCAGCAAAACTGCCATTTGATGGAAAAGAGTACAAAGTAGGTATCACTTCTGCAATAACTTCTTTCTTCTTCTTAGCCATCAGTGCTTCACTGAGAGAGGGTTTAAATTATGGAATCAAGAAGTATTCTGGAATTTACATAATTTTAGAACTGGTCTATTCCACCTTTTATAGAAAAATGCCTAAAACTATTTTCAGGAAATGCTGTTTTGGACTATGAATATGCCAGGGTGATCTCAGCACTTAAGGCTTTAATTTTTATTAGTCTTCCCTGAGATTCAGATTTAAGCCACTGCTGTCTGTACAGATTCTGATTTTCATAAAAATTTTAGAAGTTTTGCATTTTTTAGAACTTCTGTAAAGCTGGACACGTCTAACGGCACTACAGTCTGTGTTTCCAGACCTATTTTTTACCATGCAGATGTTGCATAGCATGTGGGGGATCGCTGCACACTGAAGAGCCTAATAGAGGAAAACTTCATGTGTAGAAGAGTAATTATACTTAACAACCTTCTTGAACTGAGTAGAAAAAGTGAGACAAGACAGGCTGCTTTTGTATTTCATTTGGAGTCTCTTAGAAACCTATTGGTAAAATTAAAAACATTTTGCCTTTACTGAAACAAATAAAGAAACTCCCATTGACTCGGCAAGGGCAAGATTGTAAGTTAAATGTGTTTTAAATAACAAGGGGTGAAAAATCTTAACTATATGATAGCTGTTCATATTGATTAATAAATTTGGATATTATGCTCTAAAAATTCTATAACAAATTTGGTTTTCTACTGTAGGTTTTGGAAGAATTGTTTCAGTTTTACAGCCATGTCTTACCAGTGTATTAGAGCAAGAAGTATTCCACAGGCAAAACTGTAAGGCACGCTCTATATTATTCAGACAATGTAAGAACAGAAGCTCAAAAATCTACCTGAACTTCTTCTGGTAAATCTGTAAAATGTCATAAAAAGCATCTTTTAAGCAAAGAGAGGAATAAGATATTAAATTTATGCAAGAATATATTCTCTTCAAGGATAGAGTCTAGGAAGTCAGCTGAAGAAATTTATTGAATGGTAAGATGTTTGTGGAGTGTGAGTTACGTGAATTTACAGCAGAAACAAAACTACCTTTTACGCACATGGAGACTTGTACCAACTCTCCCACAGCTTTTTGATGGGAAGCAAGGTGATATAACAAAATGATATATAAATTGCCTTGAATCTCTGCCTATACTTTGTCCCAGACCTCTTTTTCCTCAATTCTTATTCCAGAAAAGCCAGGTTTCACTGGGTCTTCTGAAAAATGTAATATTCAGAAGAGGTTAACAAATTCTGCTTTCTTAACTTTGGTGCTCTCAGTGTCCTAGGGAGGCACTGTGTCCTCAATTACTGTGTTCCATGGCAGCAGGTAGACAACTCAGCCAAGTAATCTCTTGCCCATGCTTGTGTCCCAGAGGACACCATATATATTTAAAATTCTGGTCTGTGAGAGAAATGTCATTATTTTTATACAGTCTTTTATCACAAAGGAAGAGAAAACAGTTGGCCAGTGCTCCCCTGCCATATATATTCCTGGGATTCACTTTTTAATGAGAACAGAATGCTAATGGGGCAAATGCCTACTGAAACCCAGCTCACTTTTTTTTTTTTTTAATGATTTGCCAAATGGTCATCATGTAATAACCTACTAATCTATGTAGATAATAATCTACTAATACACCTTTCTGAAACCAATTGACTTTTTTTCCTCTTTTGCAGCAAGACTCCTACTGTGTCTTTCTTTTTGAATTCTTTGCTTTTTAGAAGGTAGAATTATGTTATGCAAATGTCTTAATAAAAGTGGCACATTCTGGATTTTTTTTCCCACTTCTTAAAAGGTCAATGAGAAAATTGGTGGGGGTTTAACTCCACTTAAGGTGAAGAAAGTAAAAGGGGGACACATATCTGATGGAGTAATTTTTTCTCATAGTATGGTTTTTACTGGGAAAGAATGCAAAACATCACATTTAATTTTTATTTACTACTGTATAATAGTAATATGGTCAGTCAGTATAATAACTGGTCAGCCAGTTTGTAAAAGAAAGAGGATGAAATAGAAAAAAATCTATTGTAAATGTAGAGTTGAAGCTATTTTTTTAACTGCTTCAAATATTTTTGGTTTTTCCTCTTTCTTTTCTTTTCTAGTTTAACAGACTACAGCATTTAATAGAGAAGACTTCTACCTGTATTTTAATGTTACTTTACAGCACCAGAATATTGAGCAGTCATTTAAATTGTATATTACTATTTTATAAGTAACCTTACTGTAACTACCCTGGTCACTCCCTCCTATGAAAACAAATTCTCCCCTTTGACAAGACCAGCATCCTTGTACTATATGCCCCTTGAGGAGCAGTTATTTGAGAATGTAAATCCAACCAATATAAAACTTTTGTCATGTACACTGTCTGACCACAATATTTAGTCAACATTTACTTCAATGAATTTTACATACTGTTTTTCCAACACCAAATTTCTTTGCTTTTGTCTTGCTGCAGTTCTTCAACTGAAACCGAAGGAGCACATGCATACTGGGTAATGGTTGAATAAGTAATCATTACTCCAGATTAAATGAGTTTTTGTATAATGGTCTTTTGATATAATTTAATCACAAAGATGTATTTCTACTTCATCGTAAGCCTATCTGATACTTAACAACCTGTAAACCTGCTTTACATATATATTAAGATAATATAGTTTCTCTTCTAGGCTTTTCTGCTGGGGAGTTTAAGAAAAATTAAAACGATCTTCTTACTTTGATTGAATGCTTGTCTTTTATTTTTTTTTGCCTAACAAAAATGAAGTTTAAATTTAGTCTAGACATAATAAATCTAAATCAGTTATAAAACACACTTTCGCTGGATTAAAATGTCATAAGCACTCTGCACTATCAATCTACTTATAATTTATAAAGAGATCTTATTTATTTTAATTTTGATTACCAACTTAAAATTCAGACCTTTCCTCACTGGAAGAGCTTCTAGTCTTCAACTAGTAGAATAACTGTAGCTACCACTGCATGACATAGTTCATAGATACCAGGTTTTAGCTAAAAACATAGAAATAAAATTTTTTTATTGTCTTAAGAGCAGATGAAATTCAAGAATTCCAGCATAATTTTATTTTTGGATGTGTGTATTTAAGCCTGACTCTCAACATTAAACCTGAGAGATCTCTATTCTATTAATCTCAGAGAAAATGTGTTAGGAAATTGCCAGGTTCTAATGCAGTCTAATAAGAGGATCCGTATGCTGACTGTAGTAATTTTTCCTATTCTCTTCCTTTGGGCAAAACTCATTCTATCTGCCAAACAGAAAAACATACAATGTTAATGGTGTCTTTCAAGCAGCAGGTACATGAGAACGTAAATACAGCATTCAGACTTGCATTTCTGACTCATCTTTTCTCCTTAATTTCAGGGGTTTTTCTGTTGTTGTTGTGTTCTTCCTAGTTTGTTCTAGCATGTACCTTGCACAGCAGCTCCACCCCTACATATTCTCTGAAGGGAAAAGAAGTCATCTGACCATTTTAAACTATCTCATGACCCCTGTTTTAAAACAAATTCAGGCATATTCTGAAAAAACCCGGAACTCAGCTATTTGGATTTTTGTTCAGACATATACATAGCATGACCTATTTCTATAGGCAGAGCTGGAGTACTATGTTTCAACAATCATTGCTATGGATCTTTTCTGTAGATTAATTTTTGTTTAAAGTGCAAAGATGAAACAGGATTCCAGTAGAAAGGAAGATGCCTGGCACCAGTAGAAACTTTGCCTGATGATGTTTACCTATCATTTATTGAAATGGCCATGAAATCTAGTTTTGTTGCAAAAACATGTAATATTACAAAGACCTATTTTGTACATGTTGTATAAGCCTATCACTGCTAAAAGTTCACTATATGTGAGTTGTAATTTCTGTAGCAGTCCATTGTTACAGCGGGGATTACTGTAACTCACATATATCAAACCAGGAGTCCCGTGGAAAAGAAACAAATATATACGGACGGATTCTTGCTAGATGTTTCAGAGATGTTTATTTCCCCAGCCGCATGGCCGGGCTCTGCTCAGGGACTCCTGCAGTCGGCCCCGAGCTGCTTTGCCCGCGCAGGGGAACACAAACCAACCCATGGGGAACGAGGCTGAGCAGGGGCAGGGAAACCCCGTGCCTCCCTCAGGGCTCCATGGCGCGGGGGGAGGGACCCCAACATCTCACCCGTTTTATTTTAATAAAAGGAGAATGAAGACAATTGGATAAATATAACAAGAACAGTTTCAAAACAAAACAAGCCACCCTCCTGAGTCTTTAAATGTCCAAACAGATTCTGTGGAACATCTCAGGGCTGACAGAAGGGAGACAGAACTCTCTGGACATGCCTGTGGGGAAACTGAGGCAGGAGAGGGTTCAATCTCTTCCCTCCCCCTTTTCATCCCCCCATCGGCATTGGAGAGGAATTGTAGGGGAAACAATTGGCAAAGGCAGGGGTTTGTGAGGGAAACCATGGATGAAAAAACGGATTGGGAATAAACTGGGGATAGGGTAAACTTAGGAAAGGGTTCATATTGGGTATAGGGTAAAAGGGGAAATTAGGCTGTGGGTAGGGAAATTGCTGGAATGGATATTGTTTATAATTTTCTGCATAACGGCTGCCTTTGACGGGAATACCTCCAGGCCCAGTAACATTCGCTGCTTGTAAACCCTTCTTTCCTTGCACTATATCAAATTGAACAACTTCCCCATCTCCTACACTTTGCAGGTAATTTTTAGGGTTATTCCTTTTAATGGCAGTTCTATGGATGAATAAATCTTCCCCTGTATCATCTCGTGTTATAAATCCATAGTTGTTTTTCACATTGTACCATTTCACAGTTCCTGTGATTTTCGTTGCTAGAACGTCTCCTATCACGTGCTTGCGTGTCTGTCGTGGCTGCTGGTCCCGCGTGGCCGCCGCCTCGCTGACTCCGACGTCTCGGTCAGGCCCCCGCGCCGCGGCCGCTCTGCGCTCTCTGCACGGCCCCGCTCCAGCGCCTGTCTGGGCTCTGCACGGCTCCGCTCCGCAAACTCCACGCTGCTTCGAGAGCGGCCCCGTTCCGGCTCGGCGCTGCACTGCGCGGCTTCTCGTGTCGCTGTGGAAACCGCCGCTTCTCCCTGCATAGGGCTCTCCGAGCCGTATGCACAGAGCGGGCTTCCACGCTGACCTCCGGTTCCTGGCTGCTCGTGGCCCACGGCACCCATGGCGCCTGCGGCGTCGCTCCCTCACTCGCGGCCGGGTGGCCGGGGACCCCGAGACAGGGATGGGGTCCGCAATAAGGCGCGCGCTCCCGAGGGGGCCGGGCGCATCCAGCGCAGGCACCTCCGCTGGCACGGCTGCAGTCATACACTCCTGGGGTGGCCGCCACGCGGTCTCGGCCACGGGAGAAGTATGATCTTCTGCTTTAGGGGTAATGGGACCATACAAATGCTCTTCAAGAGCATCCCTGATTATAAGGTATGAACGGAAATCTTCGCTTTGATCCCATACCTTATCCCAGATCTCGTTCCAGAAACACCCCTGACAAGATTCAGGAGGTTCGATATCAAAAAGTAAGTCTCGAGAAATATAGGGGAACCTTTTGAAAAGCCACATAAAGAAGTGTTCTACATCTCCCGGTTGCATTACTTTTTTGTTTTGTTGTTCAAGGATTCCTTTTACTTCTAGATACATTTTTTTCTGTGGCTCAGAGAGCCCCATTTCCCACGATCCTTCCATAGTCCAGAGAGAATATCCAAACCAAGATGAGAAGAGAGAGGCCTAGAGTTGTTTTTTACTCACGAATTTCCTCAGGGATCGGTGTCTTGCCCGCATTCTTTCACCAGTTGTTACAGCGGGGATTACTGTAACTCACATATATCAAACCAGGAGTCCCGTGGAAAAGAAACAAATATATACGGACGGATTCTTGCTAGATGTTTCAGAGATGTTTATTTCCCCAGCCGCATGGCCGGGCTCTGCTCAGGGACTCCTGCAGTCGGCCCCGAGCTGCTTTGCCCGCGCAGGGGAACACAAACCAACCAATGGGGAACGAGGCTGAGCAGGGGCAGGGAAACCCCGTGCCTCCCTCAGGGCTCCATGGCGCGGGGGGAGGGACCCCAACAGTCCATTGTCCTTGTTTTGCTTAGAAGCAATTGGTGTTGTAGGCTACTTTTGCTTACTTATTCAAGTCATTACCAGGTACATTTATTTCACCAGTTACTCTCATTATTTCAGCAATTCTCTTGTAGACGGGGTGGTTATCAGCCCCACACTGTGGGTCCTTAGCAACATCTAATAGATCAAATGAGTCTTCCTATAATTGCTACTGTATTCTCTTTAGCATGGAGCAAAAGGTAAGCCAGAAACTTGAAGATTGCTATTAAAATGCAATCTTCAGTGGTTCTGCTCTGTTAAAAACACAGGTAACTGAAGTCATTAGCATTATAAGTTTCTGAAGACAATGCTTTTCATATCTCTGCTACCTGCTACATAAGAAATCACATCCTTATGTATCATTTAACATCCTGAATCCTTGTAGTGGAAAGCCCAATAAAAGAGCTGACCTGTCACTGCCCTGTTGATAACACTTGTCATTATCCCCATTGCTCTTGTGTGAATATTTTCCAGGTGTGGTTGAGTCAAGGACTCATACCGACAAAATTACCTTCTCTGTTTTGTTTCCCTGCAATATGCCTTTTTTTTAAAATCGCTAATGGCACTTTGCTAATGTTTTCATACACACAAAGTGTTATTCTTGAGCATTAATGGACAACTCTAAGCCATTGTTTTATATGAGTAGGAACTAGGTGGAGGAGTGTTTTCCTATGCATTGCTTTATGTTGCTTGAAACAGAAACTGTATTTCCTCTTTGCTAAAATCTGAACAGGATCAAACCTTTACTCTGAAACACACAATTCTCTATTTTGGATATTGGAAAGAAGACAAAATGAAACAAAACAAAACAGGAAGTACAGGTCCTTCAGCTTTTCTAGCAGACAGGCCATAGACATAACTGTAGAAGCACCTGCACAGATATGAAGTGCCTAAATTGGAGATTTAACAGATTTATGGCAGCAAATCACTGTCTAAAGGTTCTATAGCTTAATGCCAGAGTGTGCAGAGGAAAAAAACTTCTGAGATTAGTTTAATGTAGAAATGTTTCAGTGGGCATTTCTGGGAAGAGATGGGGTGGAGTTGAGTTGCAGGCTGTAGCACCTGCCTGCAGAGGCACATGGCAGCACAAAGAAGCACATGGCAGCCCAGAGCAGCACACAGCAGCACAGAGAAGCTTGTCTCTGCCAGACCCTGGGGGGAGGAGGTTTTCACATGGCAGAGCCCTACAGAGAGGAGCCTACCGGGAGCTGATGGACGGGTGAACAGCGAGTGATCACCCCATAGAAGGACATTGAGAAAGTGTGTTGCTGATGTGGCAACACGGGATAGGTCATGTAGTGAGAACTACCATGTTAAGGAACTACCATGTAAGGAAATACTGTTCCTTGGAAAAGCATATAAAACCAGCTCATTTCTTTGAATAAATGATTCAGATTCCCTGCTGGTGTGGGTCCGTGCCTCAATCGCTACAGGCATTCAGTGAGGTCTGCTAATAAATACTATTTCTGTAACCTACTGTGTCTTATTGTTAGCTGCATTCCGATAACCTATTTGAAGCAAATTTCTTATTGTAAGATTTTTTTGTAAAGGAAGTTGTCTGAAGACCCATGTGAAAGAAGTGAACCTGGTTGTGAAAAGAATGGCAATAGATTCATTCTAACTTGATCTGAAAGATATTCAAAGCATGACAAGTAACTATAAAGAAGACAAAGGGCAAGAATGTAATACCTAGTACAATTGTACAATTGTATGTTATACTGCAGTTCAAATGTCAGTGTTTGCTGTTACTAGTTCTTTGATCAGAAATGTACATGCATGAAGGAGTGCAAGAAATTTCATCATGTGGTTCTGATTGACACTTGAAGATTTTAGGCCATACTCCTGATCCAAACGTTAAATGTATTTTCCATTGTCAACTGGTGTGTGCCTGATGAAGAAGTTTAGTGAGAGAGCTATGCTTGCTATGAAATTAGCAAATCATACCAATGCAAAAGGGCAAGTATGTACAGAAAAGTATTTTAAGCTGGAGAAATCCCATATTGTTCCACTATGTAGCATCACTCTCAGTGACAGATGCCTTAAGCCAGAACTGATTAATAAGAAAATTCAGAAGACAAAGAATGGGTGGACTTGCTAATGGAAGGCAAGAGAGGAAAGCTAGCGTAGGATCTGAGGGGAAATCCATATAGGTTTAGCAGTCTTTGTGATACTCTCCTTGCCAAACGAGGAATGGGTTAGGACAAAATATAATGATTTTGTTTTGGAGGAAAAATCTATTGCTCAAGAATTATAAGTGAAATGTTTAGGTTGCCACTAACTAATGTATTATTTATGAACCTGTGACGCAGTCTGTACTCAGCAGTGTAGCACCATGCTGTGAAAAGAAATTCAAACACATGAACATTGAATGTAGTACAAAGAAGCTTAGAAGAAATTGATTGATCCCTATTGGCTTTCCCCTGTTGGGTGCTGGCATTTTTTGCTTATGTGAAGAGTGATAGACAAATGAATAATGCTCATGTCGACCAGACAGCAACTAATGATTCTGTCTAGACATGGTGTGGTGTTACCTGATGGAGTATTTAAAACCCGCAAATTAGTTGATTTCTGAATCATGCCACTAGAATGCCACTGTTGATTCCCTTTGAGAGGTGGCAGTAATGGAAGGACAACAATTTCATCCTGTGACACAAGTCATTTTTGGGCTGTTGAAATGGCATACTAGGCCCTGCCATTATAAATCTGCTCTAAGAAGGAGGTAGTACTCATTAGCACAGCAGTACAGACATGAGGACTAATATGCAAGGCCAAATTCAGCTGAAGGGGCAGCAGTAAGCTGTGTGATTTCTCTGATTGTGAAAGGCAGCAACAGTAAGTTCTCCTGATAAATATTGCTTCTTACAGTGTTTGTAGCAAAATGTGTCTCTTCTTGTTTTTATTCTCAAATAATTAAATTATTTGACTGGATGGCTGGGTGTTCAGGTTGCCTTATGTGCTTATAAATACATACATATCTGTTGCCTTCTTCTGGTCCTAGTTATGCTACTGCAATTTCCACTTTGCAACTCTCTGAACCTTTCTTGGGCTTAAGTAATAAGAAATGGCAATAAGAAGTGCTCAAATTCTTGGTATGGATGAATTTGTCTCATCAGTTCAGAAGCTTTCTAATGCTCTGCTCTACTATGCTGAGTGTTGCCCAGTTGTTCCAGCTCTGTATTTGCTGACCATCTGCTCTTCCCTGAGTATCTCTTGGCAGAACTTAGCATAAAGAAGCAACTCTTGCCTCTAAACAAATATGTATATTTGATACTTGTCAGTATTTATCCAACATTCACAATAGTGAATGGAATATAAAAACACAGTCTATTTGTAAGTCTAAGTACTTTATTTTGATACTTATAAAATTGTAGCTCTGGAGAAATGTTAGACAACACCAGAGCTTTTAGATTGGCAGCTCAGATCAGAAACTGACTCTTTTTCATCAACATTGCACAAATACATAAAAGTATTTTTACTGATGGTGCTTTAATTAGCTTTTGGAACTTAGAAGTATTGAAAAGTTTCAAAACAATATGATAAAATATCAGTCTGGGAATATTATCACTTTTTCTACATTTTGCACCTCTGTAATATCCTGTGATTTCCTTCCTTTGAGAAACATTCAGGACTTCAAGAATTTACTGGATGTCAATGTGTGTAATCCATTTTATCAGATCTTATTCACCAAGCATTAAAATTTGTTTCCACCTTCCCCACCAGCTGTTCTGGATATTGCTGGCTCATGGTGCTGAGGTGCAAGATGTCATCCCCTTCACAGCCCCACCTGAGAAGGGTGGCTTGTTGAACTGTGATGTGTTACACTGACTGGCTGCAGTCACTGTCCTGTGGATTGGAGATACGCTGAAAATGTGTCTACATCCTTTAAATAAAACAGCCTTTTCTGTGAGACATGGCATCACATATCCTGTGTCTCCTTCAAGACTTCATGTGGTGTTCTTGCAGGCATTTCTTTCCTTTAGCATGGCTGAATAATGTGAGGACTTTTTTGGCAGCCTGGAGAAGTCATGTTTGCATAGAAATGGATTGAAGGTTGCATTGTGTGCTTTGAGGTACGTGAAGGAAGGCAGGGTTGTCTGGAGATACAGTGTGCTGACAGAATGGCTGACAGCTGTGCAGGAAGCGAGCAGGAGCAGCTATGGATGGTGTGGTTATGCCTGTGTTGCCCTCTGGGAATATTCTTCTTGTGGTTGCCATCTCCTGAGGCACAGCTGGACTTCCCCTCAGGGAGACTTGTAGAAGTTCTACTTAGCAATGCAGATGCAGTCTCAGTAGATTCTGCACTCAGAAATCCCTGATATCTTGCCCACTCATGAGAAGACTTCATGTTCTGCATGGCCTTTTTTATCATGTGGGAAGAGTTATGGAAGAAAATTCACATAGGGCAGTATCTGTAGAACTTGCTGAGGTTTCATGATCACATGCCAGGTTACATCAAAGAGTTTTTGATGACAGAAAAGTATGTGCAACAACAATATAAATGATTTTAAAAATCTCACATAATACAGTAGCAGCTTGACTGAGAGACTCACATTGTGATTTGTGAGACTACACACGATAATAGTAATATAACTAATGATGAAAGTATCCAGCACATTTTAATATAAATCCTTAGTAATGAAGTTATTAATGTTGCACTATTTATTTTTTTAATTTTAATAGTATGATCATTATGCTTTTTATAACAAAACTCTCTGGACCTTCCCTAGTAAAGATGTTTCTTGGTCCTCAAAGTTAATTACAGTGTAATAGTATAACAGAAGTGCACCTATATCCACCCAAGTCACAGCTGAATTTTCAAATTTATGTGTTTCTCCACACTAATTAGCCCAGCTTGCTTGGTCCATAAGATTAAAGAGCTGTCTTTCTACTATAGACATGGCTGCAATCTTTTATTAGATTGTTCCCAAGGTGTTCACCCTTTAAATCTTTACAAATATTTAGGGGTCACAACTCCTGCAGTGCTGCAGGCAGGGGCAGAGCATCTGGAAAGCTGCCTGGTGAAAAAGGACCTGGGGATGCTTGGCCAATGACACCTGGCCTCTAACAGTAATAATGTGGCCAGCAGATTGCTCTCTAAACTGCCTGAGAGTGTAGTAATGTGGGGGTTGATCACTTCTCCCAAGTCACATGTGATAGGACAAGAGGAAATGGTCTCAAGTTGCACCAAGGGAAATTTAGATTGGATATTAGGAAAAATTCCTCCACTGAAAGGGTTGTCAAACACTGAAATAGGTATTTTCTGTCAAGAAAATGTTCAAAATTATGGAGTTTTTGTTGCCAAGTAACTGTTATATGTGATGAATCTCTCCTTTGCAGGAAATAGCTGAGTGCCATGTGACAGAGTAAATGAATTCCTTGGGCTTTTTTGTGCACAGAAATTTTTCTTTATCTATTAAACTGTTTTTATATTAACCCATGAGTTTTTACACTTTTCACCTCTGACTATCCCCCATCTGATTGTGGGGGAATGAGCAAGCTGTTCTGTGGGACTGCTAAGCTCCACAGTAACTAACAGTCCTCAGAACTACTATTTCCTATACATAAAAGTTACCAATATAATACTTGTTCTTTGGTGTCTGATTTCCATGCAGATATCTTATCTACTGCACTGATATATTTTCTAAATGTTTGATTGCTTTGGATGTTACCACTATCAACTACTGCTCCACAGCATGTTTGAATGTGAAGATAGCAGTAAATGGCATTTTTTTTAGCATTTCTGGTTTCTAGAAGGCAACAGTTTATGGTCTCAGTGCTGCAGACTCATACTTTCACCCAGTTCTGATGTATTACAACAGCAGCCATGAATACAACTAAAATAATGTAGAGTGAAACTTTGTTGCCCTGAGTGCATTCTCTCTGTTTAGCATATTCTTTATGATGAGTCATTGACACAGCATAACTGGTGGACCATTCTGTGGAAAAAGGCTATTTTCAGCTCAATTAAAATATTTTGAAATAAAATATCTAATGGTTTTAGTGTTCTGATTTTAGAGTCCATGCTTTTGCCCAATGTAGAAATCTTTAGAAAAAACTAACCAGATTCTTAGAAATTAAGGTTGCCTTTCTTGCCTTAGAAATTGGGAGTTATTTTTGTAAGCTCTAACTAAAATCAAATACTGGAGTTAGCCAACCTGCTGTATCTCCCTGTTTTTGGACACACTATTCCCTTGTGTTAGACTTCCAGAGACAAGCTTGTGGAAACTCCTAAGACACTGCTGGTGTTTTACCTCTTGGCATATAAGCTTCCTGTGCTGTCAGTCTGACCTTTGTGATGGGTTTTGGCTGAGGTAGAGTTCATTTACTTCACAGTATCTAGTACGGAGCCATGTTTTGTTTTGAAACTGTTCACAACATGGGGATATTTTAGTTATTGCTGAGCAGGGCTTGCATTGAGCCTAGGGCTTTTCTGCTCCTCACTCCACCAGTGAGAAGGCAGGGAGTGCACAAGGAGTTGGAACGGGACACAGCCAGAAGAAGTGACAATGACCACAGGGATATTCCAGACTATATGGTATCATACTCACCATGTAAAGCTTGGGGAGAAAGGAGGGGGTGTAAAGTGATGTAATTTGTCTTCCTAAGTTATTTACATACAAAGGAGCACTGCTCCCCTGGAGATGGTTGAACACCTGCCTGGGGTGAGTGAAGGAGAAGGGTGAATTAATTCCTTGTTTAGTTTTGCTTGCATGTGTGGTTTTATATTACCTATTAAACTATCTCAGCCCAGAGTTTTCCCACTTTCACCTTTCTAATTCTGTCCCCCATCTCACCAGGTGGAGGGATTCACCTGTGTGGGACTTAGTTGCCAGCTGTGATTAAACCATGAAACAATTTCACAGACCCTAAATGAAATGCAATGACTTTTCACAGATCAGATGTTAGCTGAAAAATTCAGATATAAAAAAATATACTTTAGTAATTGTTTGAAAATCTGGTGATGTAACAAGAAATGTGCCCTAAAACCACCAAACACAGTGAGGAAGAGTAAGAAAGAATTTTGTAGAATAATTGTTGATTAGTTGTCCAATCATTTATCTTAATTTTATCAACATGCTTTACTGCGTGTCATACATACAACAATGCTTTAGTTTTTTACTTTTGAAATTCAAAGGCTATATATTTCACTTAAGAGGTAGGAATTGCAGTAATTATAATTTCTGAAAGAGATATGAATTATAGCAAATAAAGTTATGTGCAATTACTGTTGATTGGAATGTAATGACTTCAGAAGACCCTATCTCTGCTTTTGAAGTAGAATTGCTCAGTGCAAAAAACTATGCTAAACAGATACTGGACTTTTCTCTCATAAACTTTTAACTGGAGCATTCTTACATACAGCATAAGGATTTGCAACATTAATTTTTTTTCTTCTTGTTGGGTTTTCTTCAGATACCCAGAATTAATGTTAGGAAAGTAATTGTTCTAGGTTACAATAATTTCTTTTTTTAGCCCAGTCCATTATGCTTCAAATTTAGATTTCCCTTGTTGAATATCAAACATATATTATTTCAGGTTTATTTTCAAGAGAAAATTCTATTTTATTCTCAAATACGTTTGCATTGTAAATTTATATGAAACAGGTTGAAATTAGTATTCAAGTAATCTAAATGAAAAAGGAGAATGATCATGTGAAGAATCACAAAGATGAGATAGCTTCTGTATACATATTAATGCACAGATGATTTATGTGACAATTACATCTCTTTTTAAAGCATGACAAACCATAGAGAAACTAAATTGTTTGAAAAGAAATATATTTAAAACAAAATTAAAAAGTGGAAACTTAAGGTAATGGTCCCAAATGTTATGGTAACATTATGTAAAACTGCAACTGGTTTATTGACATGGAAAAATATTGGGTTTAGTGGGTCATATTATATTTGTTGGCCAGACACATGGTGTGGAAGTAGGTATGAAGGAATATTTGCTGAATGTTATAGTACAGTTACTGTGTGGTTGCATTACTACAACATAAAAAAAAAAAATCTATCTCAGACACAACTTTGTCACAGCAGTTAGAACAAACTATTTTTAATGGCACCTCCAAGCTACAAGTTATGAAGCTAAATAAGTCAAGGAAATCAGAATATTCTCCCAGATGGTTCCTCTGAATCCAAGATTATAGTCAGCTCAGACTGAACACAATATACATGTAAACAAGATTGCACCACATTTTTTAAAATGAGACTTTGTACCAGGAATGGTTTTGCATAAAAACCTTGCTATGTGGCTAATTTTTGAAAGCTAACCTTTTGTTTCAGGGAAGTAAAGATAAGAACAGTGGGGTCACATCAGAGAGAAAAGCCTGTTGAGAAGAGGGAATACCTTCACCAGAAGGTATCTTGCATAACCAGAAGCATTATTTGAAAAAAGGTAATATATCTCAAAATATTTGCTTAGAAAAATGACAGCATTTTGGTCTTACAAGGTACTGTTGTGTGTTTTTATAGGACTTCAAAAATACTTCCTGAAAATTCTGATAGTTTTCATTCCATATTGTGTGACTAAATAGCTAAGTGACTCTCTCCTACCCTCCTTCCATTCTTTTTCTCTTATTATTCAGATTTTTGTAAACTGAACAAACTCAACCACTTTGTCTAAATTTTGACATGAAGTATTCTACTGTAGCTGAGCTAGTTCAACATGGAAACTTCATTTCTGTCAACAAGCACAAAGAGAGAATTGTGATGGGAATCTAAAAGTATTGATCTATGTGAAAATTATATTGCTGAGCTCTCTATAATTATATGTCACAATATAGTTTGCCACTGGGTAGACTTATTTTCAACAAGCTCCCAGTAAAGATTTTTAAAAAATATATCCTTGCTGAAGGGACATAAAAATGGTCTACTATCCACCTATTTGGTTAGAATAAACAATCTGTAATCTTAGAAACAAGATGGCAATAAGCTGATAAAATACAATCAAACGTCATATTTGGAAATCAAGTTTATTGATTTGAATTATTACTAGTTCTAGTTTCCCTATGCTGCCATAAGATGTTTTCCAATGTCATTGCATGCCATTCTGATAAAAAAAAAATTATAACTCAAAACTGAAACTGTACCACTACAAATGGAGGAAATGATCCCTTGGGCAACAGCAAATACTGTCTGTTGATGATTACAGATAACATCTGTGTAAGTTACATAGGCGAATGAGCTAAATAATGCATGAAGTGCTGGAAGTTTCTTAAAACAAGCCCCCCCGAATACATTTCCTCACTCTGTTAAGCAGCAAGTGTTGTAAGTCTACCCTTGCTTCTTTCTTTCTTAATAGTCTTGCTGCCACTCAGCTTTCATCTTTCATTAAGATTCTTGCTGGTGCTGCTTTAAATGCAATATAACATAATGACAGTGAAAGCTGCCTGAAGACTACCCCACTGCAATTTTCCTCTATTATGAAGACTTGTCTATCAGAGTTAATACCTGTCAAAACAGAGGGTGGACCCATTTCTGTTCTGACGTCCTTTGGAATGAGATGAAGGTGGGTATTGTGTTCTCTCTCACTAAACCTCTCTTTATGATGCTTATTCTTTCACTTACTGTGCCCATACCCAGTTGTTGGTTTCTTTTTAGTAAACAGCATATTAAACTGGCGTAAAGGAGCTGTAATTGAAGTGTAAGAAGAGTAAACAGAACCTTTGACTTACACCAGTGATGCAATATACTACTGATTATCCTATGATCAAGAAATTGTTGTTTTCCACATCTCCTAAGGAAGCTAAGAATAAAATCATGGAACTCCTTAGGAGGTCTGAAGACTGTAACTTTTCTTCATTTTTTCCCTCTCTGTGTATACTTCTACTTTCTGAAGGATGTATAAAAAAAATTTTCTTCTAAATATGTAAACCATAATAACTATTAAAACTATTAATTTTAAACTGTAGCTTAAAAACAATTTTTAAATAGGAAATAGTTTTGTAGTTGGCCACCTTCTACATGCTTCGGCATCTGTATTACTGAGTATTTAGAAAGACTTGAAGGATTATGATCCTGAAATCTTTCTTTACCACACTGCACTAGTAGTTTTAATAAAAGCAATGTCTCTGCTCTATAAACTTTGCTTCAATTCCACACACAATTGTCATGGATAAGGTAACAGTTGTTGCGGTGAACAATGTTAATCCTAATATCTCTAGTTAAAGGGTTCAGTGGGAGTTTTTAAGCACTTAGATCAAAAGAGATGATCTCCAGAGGTTCTCAGCACTTGCTTGTGAGAGCTGTCAGCTTCCCAGAAACTTTGAAAATCTGACCAAGGCATCTTGATACTACACAGTGCAGTGCCATCTTACTGATACATAAGTTTTTACAACACATCTGGTAAGTCCATCCCACATGTTCCTATAGTACAGTTCAGCGTGGTGCTGAGCTTGTGCTACAGAGATGGTTGCATTTCACTAGACTTTTTTCTTAGCAGGATTGTGGAGCCCTGCTCAGCAGGAGGGACGTAATTTTCACACAGAAATACCAGTGTCATGATTTCTGGTACTGTCTTACAATTCCAGAGTTTGTTCTGGCATTACAATGTGCTTCCATGCACCACTAAAACTTAGAATGCTACCAGCCATCATCCAAAAGCTTGGACTCAGGCCTGGAAGAAGAAGACTTCTGAAACTGTTGGCTTTTCTGAGCTTTCTGTGATTTGAGGCACAAACATAGAACCACAGAACCACAAAATCAGCTGAGTTGGAAGGGACTCATCAGGATCATCAAGTCCAACTCCTGGGCCTGCACAGGACACTCCAAGAATCACACTATGGGTCTGAGAGCATTGTCCAAACACTTACTGAACTCTGTCAGGCTGGAGCTGTGACCACTTCCCTGGGGAGTCTGTTCCAGTGCCCAACCCCCCTGTGGGTGAAAAACCTTTTCCTGATATCCAACTTAAGCCTCCCTTGACACAACTTGATGCCATTCCCTTGAGTCCTGTCACTGGTCACCACAGAGAAGAGATCAGTGTCTGTGTTAGAAAACAGGTTATACTTCTGTAAGATCAAGTCTATGCAGCAGTGGGGGAAGATGTTGGAAAATTCTTTTAACTTTAGAATGTAGTTTGTGATTCCTATCTTTGTGGTTAATGCTTAGTTTTGCACCCTACAGTGGTTAGAACAAATGCTAGGGATTAGCATGGCCATGTGGTAACTCCCTATATCTGTGACTAATAAGTCATCTTCCAGCTAATGCTTCCTTGTTTACTTCCATCAGTGATTAATATTTACTAGCTGGTATGTTAGTTTGGAGAACAAGGATTGTGTGTCAGAGAAAAGAGTGATGAGGGAAGTATGACTTGACATATTTGAGGTACTCTCAAGGAGAAAATATTAATCAGAAAATCCAGAACCATATCCAAACAAGTCCATGGAAATAATTAGCATATATGCATATGATCAAAAATGTGATGAATATTTATTAGTTTCAGGAATATAACCTGGTCTGTTAGGTTACTGAGCACACATGCTTTGGGGAGAATTCCCTGTGCATCTGGCACTGCTAATAAAATAATGTCGGATTTCTAACCTAACAAATTTGTTGGAGAATTTATTTATTTATTTATTTATTATTTGTTGGAGGATTTTGGTGACACCTGTCCCTCTTCCCCTCACAAGGAAGTTGCAGACTGCAATGAGGTCTCTCCTCAGTCTCCTCAAAGCTGAACAGACTGTTACAATCTGGTTTAAACCCAGAAAAGCAAAGCAAGCTAAGTCTCTGAGCATAAACCAGAAAGAACTTAGAAGGTTCAAAATATTCCCAGAAATGAGATTAAAAACCAAACAAGGTTATATGTTGATGCCAAAAAATGGATGTATTTTATTTAATAGTAGAGAGGCAAAGAGAAGGAAAGAGAAAAGAAAGAAATAGAAGAGGAAGTGTGTGTGGGAGTTGGGGGGACAGGGAGAGGTGACAGGGGTTAGGTGGAAGCATATCACCCATCCGAGGGTCCCAACGACGTCTCGTTGCTCCCCTCCATCTGGGCTGCTGGTAGTGAGGGTCCCCCGTTGCTGCTGTGGCCATGCCACCACATGCTGCCAAATCACACGCCAAAGAGTACAGAATCCTGTGGATTAATATACGCTTTGGGCCACGTGGGAATGCCCAGATCTCCCTTGCAGGGGCCAGCTTGACACTGTCCCTTGCAGCACTGAGGGTCTGTTGCATCATCTCTGGTGCTCTGGTGCAGGGTCTGGGGACCCCTTTGGAGGGCCCCTGTGATGGGCCATGTCACCCCCTCCTGCTGTGGATAAGCTTCCCCTCCTCGGTGAGGACCCCTCAGCTGGGCTCCTCTGCACAGTTGGAGGATGGGCAGTCACTGCACCTCTGACCAGAGACTTTTCCAAGATATCCAAAGCCTCTCCTACCCCCACCCTTTGGTGTGAGGGTCTGTGTGAGCCTGGCAGCTGATAGCCCTGGGGCTGTGATCTCCACCTTGGAGGTGTTAAGCCTGTGCTTTGTCCCCAGCCCTGAGTTGTTACTTTATCTTATCTTCATCATCTGGCGGTGTAAGGCCACAGTCAGGGCCCCATTCAGGGTTTGGTAGTCTTCTCTGCAGCTTTTGTAATACAGTTTTGAAAGTCCTTCATGAAAATTTTTAAGTCATAAACTATAATATTTCAGTCTCTGACACAGACCAAGTAACCTCAGCTGCTCTTCATATGGCTTCTCCTCAAGGTCCTTTACCATCCTCATGTCCTCTTTTAGATGCTGTCCAATAGCTTGGTGCCTTTATTTTGGTGCCCAAAACTGCCCCCAGGACTGCAGGTGAAGCCACTGCATTGCACAGCAGAGCAGGACAATCCCCTCCCTTGCCCGGCTGGGGATGCTGTGCCTACAGCATCCTGTGCCCCAGGATACAGCTGGCCATCCTGGCTGCCAGGACATTCATGCCTCATATTCAACTTGACATTGACCAATTCCTTTCTGTGGCGCTGCTCTCCATCCTCTTATTTCCTACTCTGTGCACACAATCAGCGTTGCCCCATCCCAGATGCAGAATCTGGCACTTGCCCTTGTTAATCTCCATACAGTTGGTGATTGCCTGTCTCTCTAATTTGTTGAGGCCTTCTACAGGGTCTTCCTGCCCTTGAAGAAGTTGATGGTTCCTCCCAGTCTACTATCATCATCAAACTGAGTATTCCTTTGAGTCCCTTTTCCAGGTTGTTAATGAAGATATTGAAGAGAATTGGGAGCCCTGCAAAACCCCACTAGTGACAGGTCTCCAATCTGATGTCACCCCATTCACTGTAACTCTTTGTGCCCAACCTGTGAGCCAGTTGCTCACCTGTCATGTAACATGGTTATCCAGCTGTGAGCTGGACCTTGTGTCCAGATGGATCCTCTAAAAGACAGTATCGAAAGCTCTGTGAAGTCCGAAAAATTACACGAACCATCTTCCTTTGATCAACTTACCCTGTTGTAGTAGGGAGTCAATTTTGGCAAGCGGGAATTTACCCCCATGAAGCTGTGCAGAAGATCTTGCAACTTTCAGTTCATCTTTCATGTAAGCAGCATAAGGTGAATTATTTCACTGAGGGCTTTTTCAACATGAAGCAGATTCTTGATGAGCAACAAACTGAACCCAGTTCTGCCATTCTTAAACTTGGAAATTTCTTAGCAATAGAAGTTGAGTATGTAAAATTTCACATCAAAATCAAAATACTGTTTTCCTCCTCCATTTAAGCTGATATTTCTTTATTGGGTAGATATATTATTTGGTTGGTTATAAATTGCGAAGCAACACTAATCAAAGAGCTAATTTGCTGGTGCTACAGATGAGTTAGCCAAAGCAAGCATATTGCTGAAAGAGATGAAAACTGCTGGCAAGATAGGTTTTGTTTTCTTTAGGCATATTAGCCATTAATTGGTGAAAGATTATTTACTTATGTAGGTTATGGTGTGCTGGAAAAGACAGATTTATACGTCATCTTTTTATAGGTCCAAGAAGATGTATTCAAAGTTTCCGTGTGCACAGAATGGAGGTCGGAGGAGTACTTTATCCTAGTAGATATGTACTGCTCTCCTCCCTGCAGAACCAAAGAAAAGAGATAGGGAACAAACCAAAAAACTCATCCTTTAAAATGAGGTCTTCAAGAAGCCTCTTTTATTGTCTAGTGCATAGGGAGGCAGCTGGACTTTGGTTAGCTTTGGCAAATGATCCAGTTCCCCTCAGCCAATTTTTTTTTAACTTAAGTTAGCAATACCTTTATGTATTTATGTGTTTTGGGTCGTGACAAAGAATTTGCGCTGTGCTTTGCCAAGGCATTTGGAAGGCTGTGAGGAATTCAATGCTCAGATCTCACTCATATTCAAAGCTATGGAATCCAACACGTACTGAGTCCAAAGGGATAAAAATCTTTATTTGTGTTTGTGTTCAACAAATGTTTAATTTTTTACAAATCTGAAAGGCTCTGTTGTTCTATTTTTGCACCATATTTTGCAAAAGACACCTTTTTAATAAAAATTACTATCTTCAGGTAGAATGTATTCTTTTAAGATGAATAATTTATTTATTTAAACTCTCTTAATTTTAATTTAAATTTCTTAAAGCAACATTTGGTTATAATACTCAATACTTTTCTCAGAGCTTGTTGACTGGAAACTGGTAACCAATCAGTTGGGAATTTCTAAGGACAGTCAGCTATTAGTCTGTTTATCACATAGATTTGGCAGTCTAGTATTCAAATTCATAAATAGAAATTATTTTCATAATGCAAAGCTAACTTGTCCGCACGTTTTACCAGTTGTTCCCCTCCTTTTAACTGCTTAAATATTTCAAATACTTTCCATTATAAATTCTCTAGACTCAAGGGTTTATAGAAAATTATTTTTACACTATAGCATGTCACCATTTAGGTACTGGTGCTTGGTAGACAAAGTGAATACTTCTTAATACAGAATGACCTATTAATTGAGAAACTACTTGTGTTTTGCTGAACAGTACTTTTTGGAATAGTCTCAGTACAGAAAATATTAAAGTTCTAACAAGTAAAGTGTTCAAAAAATGTGATTTTTGAAAATATTTGAATAAGCTTTGCTACAGTCATTTTTCCCTCATTTGTAACCAGAATTCTTCAGTTAATTCCAAAGTGATTCATGAGGCCTTTAATTTTTCCTCAGAAAAAATATTTTTAAGGGAATCTAAAATATTTTCTTATTCAGTGAATTATTATTATTCAGTGAATAATAACATTTTTACTTGCTTCATTGTTGCTGTATTGAGAAAAGGTATCATTACATTGTATGTAAAAAAAGATATTCTGAGGGACTAAAATCAAGGATTCAGTGAAAGAATTTTAAATTGTGAGGAATAGAGAAGAAAAGAGGAGTTGAGTAGGATTTAAATTTAGAAACTTGAAAAAAAATTGTGGCCTTCCTAGGTGTTTTTTCTTTGGTTTTCTTTTCCTGTTTTTGTTTGGTTTTTGTTTTGTTTTGTTTTGTTTTGTTTTTAATTTTCCTAGTTAAATTCTTTTATTGATCAGATTAAGACTGTATTCCTGATATACATGGAAGATTAATGCAATCGCACAAATGCAGTGTGTGTTTTTCCTCTGTTTTGATGTAATGTGGTCTGTAAATGAAACATCAATACAGAAGTAATTTTGTGGATTTTCTGAAGATCACTGTGATATGCTTAGGACACTGCATTTCAAAAAGCTGATCACATTTCTTGGCTGTCTAGAAAAAGTGGACGTTGTACTGACCACAAGTAATAACAGTTTCAACAGCAGCAAAATCAGAATCAAGTCCAACACTAATTATACCTGTACTAGCCCAGAACTCAGAAAAACAAAGATTGTTGAAAAGGGAAATACATAAAATCAAACAAGTGGATCATTTTTGGGTGATTGTGTTCTTTCAGACTGCTTTGTTTTTCTAAATTGAAACATATCAAAGCATGTACCGCTTGCTTAGTGACAAAACAAACAAACAGCCCCATCCCAAACCCCAGAAGAAACTATCAATATTTATTATTTTGATTTATAAAAAGATGTGGTTCTACTTTCAGTCTTTCTGTGATGGCTGTCCTATTTGTTTTTCCCTCCTTGGCATCCTTACAGTCAAAAAGACATGTCTGCTAATTGCAGATTACCCTTTGACTGTTTCATAGCACATACAATAACCAGGCAACCAAACCTACACAAAGATAAAGAAAATATACTTTATCTCCAAGATCACTATTCAAAAAATCCCTTATAAATAACCTCTTATATGGCTTTATATGTCTTTTGTCTGCCTACAGTACACCATATTTTGTGCGCCAAAATATTGCTTTATTTCTTCTTTTCTTTTTCCACTTTATTTTGCTCTGTGTTCTCCCAATTCCTCATTATTATTTTCCCCCTAAAGCTTTCTGTCAAGATGAAGGATTGTAAGATGTTCACACAGTTTAAAAAATTAGAGCCAGTGAGGCTGATTCAAATGCCAAAGTATGCTTCTAGGACAATGTATTTTAAGCTTTGGGAAGAAAGGCTATATATAATTATATCTAGAAACAACTTAGATTTTGTCCTACTTCTACCCTTGGATAACAGTAACCTAGTTGAGGCTTAAAAAGCATGGAAAAATAATAAAAATACAGTAACCTTATGGTCTTTTCTGGAGTCATTCACTCTTCTCCTGCTTTCTTAAAACCTAAAAATGCATTTATATTAAAACATGAAAAATGTGGGCAGATTGATGATATTAAAATCATATAACCTAATAAGCATTTAAGATTCACTTATGTCACAGGAGAAAGGATGTGTTAATAAAACCACTTAAATAAGAACAAGAGTGATGTATGTATGAGCTTCCTGCTTATTTTTTTCCTGAATGTTTGTTTGTAAATGTTTATCAGTTTTTTAATAATTATGTCCACAGCAAGTAATTGATATTCTAAGTGGATGGTTGTGATTTTAATGCAGGGTGAAAGAAAGAAAGTCAGGTGATCCTATGGTCAGGTGAACTCGTTTTTGCCTCTCAAAAGAAACAAAAATGTAACAGCGTATTGTGTACTTTAGCAATTGAATGTTTACCACTGTTTTTTCTTTTGACTTAAAAAATAGACCCATTTTGAAAAGTAAGTATAAAAATATCACAGTTCCACTCTGCAAGATGCACAACACCTTAGAGTTTCTGATCTAGCACTTGGCATGTGATCAGAGAATGGAAAGGACGAAAGCCTTTCAGCTCAGTAATGACTAGTCTGTACAGTCATTACAATGTCTGTGCTGTTGACAGTTTTTAGAATTTCATGCAGTGGATCCACAGATGTCCCAGCTCTCAGATGGATTTCCACAGCTTTTGTCTCCCTCCCACTCTGTGATTCACCTCAGCCTGCTGGGTAACAAGCATGACACTGTTTGGCTGCTGTGGAATGCTACAAATGACTGAGAAGCAAATTCTCATAATGATACCTTATTTGCTCTTCTATCCATAGGTCACAGACTACACATACACAAACATAATTTGGAAGGCACTCCTGGAAGTTATCTGACACATTTTGGACAAAGACAGAAATTTAAAAGAAGTCACGTTCAAATGGCTCTTCAAATCTTCCGTGAGTCTGACTTTTACTTGAATGGAGAGGGACAGGTTTAGCTTGTAGCTTATGCCCTTGATTCATGTGGAAGTCTCCCCAGACTATCAACTCCATTACCAGGGATATATTTGCTTAGGCTCATGCAGTCTTACCTCCTCCTCTTCTATAGTGCTTGTGTGTTTTCATTCCCTTCAACATAAGACAATACACCTTTGTGTCACCAAGGATGTAGCTGAGTTCTTTGGGTGTAAAAATGAGTAACTTTTTAAGACAATGCTGATGATCTGTAACTAGAATTTTATCTTTGTTGGCTGATGGCTTTCAGCGCAAAGTTGGAACTGTCGCTATTTAACACTGAAACATGCAAGCTGGAAGCATACAAAACTGAAGGAAGAAGAAGGTCCTACATCATATAAACACACAGTGGAACAGGTGTTTCTCTGCCCAACTGGATATGCAGGACAAAGGTATGTTTGCAGATTCTGTCCTCAGAACAAGTATAAAGGTGTCACCTTTCAGTATGCTTTTCTATTCCTCCTTATATTTAATTAACTAAAACTTCTTAGTAAGAATAGTAATTATCAATAATTTAATTACTAATGGGCTCTAGTAATTTGCATATGACTGCTGTATGTTTTTCAAGATAATCCAAGCTTCTGAAATGAGGGGAAATGTGCTGTACTACAACAGTATTGATTTACTCATTTGATCATTTTGAATTTGTATTTCCATGGCAAACATAGCTATCTCCTGACTTCATAAACTTCTAGAAAAATGTGTCTCATTGGAATGATTGCTTTCCGCAGATGTACACTTGTAGTGCTGCTGTATCTGCAGCTGTGTATGTGGCATGGACTGTAGTAAGGACAAGAGCCTGGTCTGGATAACATGAAAATATAGAGGGAAAACATAGAAGAAAATAAGCATCCACTCAATGGGATAGAGAAAGTGGAACAGTAGAAGACTGGTGTAGAAATGTGTCATTACCTAGGTGAAAGGCTTGGGAAATGATCTCTGCAGAAACATTCTGGATGGGTGTAGGGCTGAAGAGAGTACCTTTGTCAAGGTCATTGGGTTTTCATGACACTGTTTTGGTACTGGGAGAGGGGACTGCAGGAGTGGTTTCTATGAGAAAATGCCAGAAGTTTCCCCCATGTTCAATAGACTCAGCTCCAACCATCTCCAAGATGGACATGCTACTGGCTAAAGCTGAGCCAACCAGAGACACTAATAGCACCTCTGTGATAGCAGCTGGGAGAGAGGAGTGAGAATTGGAGAGAGGAGTGACAATATGAGAGAGGAACAACTCTGGAGACATCCAGGTCAGTGAACAGGGAGGGGGAGGGGGTGCTCCAGGTGCCACAGCAGAGATTCCCCTGCAGCCTGTGGTGGGGACCATGGTGAGGCAGCTGTGCCCCTGCACCCCATGGAGTTCCACAGTGGAGCAGATAACCACAGCAGAAACAGTGCATGACCAAAGGAGGCCATAATCCTCCAGCCCGCTGGAACAGGCTGCTGACCTGAAACCTCATGGAGAGAGAAGGCCACAATGGAACAGGTTTTCTGGAAGAACTTGTGACTCCATGGGGGGTCTTATGCAGAATCTATCCTTTTCCTGAAGAACTGCACCTTGTTCAAGATCCAAGAACTGATCCTTGGAAGGATCCACTGCTGGAGCAATTTTTGAAAAAGTAGGTGGACAAGTGTCCTCTGTAGGTGGGACTCTGTGCTGGAGCAGGCAGAGAACGTGAGAAGGAAGGAACAGCAGAGACAATATGTGATGAACTGACCTCAACCACCATTTCCTGTACCTCCTGCACCACTTAGGGGGAAGGGGGCATAGAAAACTGGATGTAAAGTTCAGCCCAGGAAGAAGGGAGTGGTGGGAAAAAGGTGTTCTAAGATGTATTTTTATTTGTTATCTTGCTCTGATGTTTGATTGGCAATAACTGATTTTAATTTCCCTTACTAGAGTCTGTTTTTTCTCCAATGGTAGTTGGTTGTTGAGTGACCTCTCCTTGTCCTTATCTGATGATCCGTGATAATCATATTTTCATCAACGTCCAGTTGAGGGTGATAGCGCAACTTGGTTGAGCACCTTCCATTCAGCCAGGTTCAACGCACACACAAGTAAGGGGGCAGGATTAGTTAGGGGCAGGATTAGTTTGTACTCTGAAGAACTTTAGTCTTTGTGGCCTGTGAACTTTTTGTGCCTGATAAGCCTTGTATTTGGCCACAAAATACCTTTGTACTTGTTGCAGCACAATACTGCTACAGTTATGTAATGTGAGCATATCAACACGGGAATGAATTTTGTGATGTGACTTCCCTGCCTGACACCTCTGCTACTCAACTGCTCCTTGTGAAGAAAACAGATGAATTCTGTTGATTTATCTCTGGACAGTCAGGATCGGAGAAACCTAATTAGTACTTAATTGGGTTTGAATTTCTTTTATGCATTGAAGGCACTTTCAGGAATAATAAGACTTAAGGGATTTTATTCAACTAAATGAGAAGTGTGTGTTATTGCAGGCCTATTAATCAGAGACAGACTATGACTATGAAAAAAACAGAGTGCTTTTGCTCTTCTACCTTTCTCTCCCAGAGCAAGACCTCAAAACAAACTGTCTGTGGTGCTGCATGTTATTTTGTGCTGTAAGTTTAGAAATTCAACTCTGTTTTGTGGTTCTGTTCTTGTTTTATATTTCCCTTGATAAATAGTTTTTCACTGTCCTAGTGTGTTGTGATACAATAGATATTGGTTCACTCTTGCAGTAGATCTTTGCTTATCTACTGTGCAGTGGAAAAAGAAGAAGCCTATTTCACAGTCTGTAGAGACTGAAACTGGTATGCTGATTTGCTTTCACATAGCTCATTTGACTGTAGACATATCCAATACAAGCATCCAAAAAAAAAAATCAGCAATTTGTCATGGGTGCTTGCCCCCATATTTTCTATAGTGAATAGTCTTACTTTCTGATTTACTAAGTCAGCTTTCAGACCACAACACAAACCTATCTAATAAATATAAGAGGTAATAGGAAATGAAAGCATCTATTTGATGATAGCCAAACATAACTTCATTAATGAAATTCAGTCTTTTCTGTCCTTAGGCTTAAACGTCTCACACTCCAAAATTATTTAAAAAAGGAGAGATTTATGTTTGGTACATATGAACTGTGTCAGCAAAATCCACATTGTTAAAGTGCCTCTAATGTGACCAACCTTCAAAACAGAAAGAATAAAAAAATTAAGCTAAAATCCTGTTCCTCTTAATTCAAGTGTCAAAACTCCCACTGATTTCATTAGAGCCACAATGGTCTCCTGTGACCTAAAAAGTCAAATGCACATTCAATGTCCTCAATACCTGAGCTTTAAAAGCAGAAAAGGTTCAGACTTTGGTCTGGGAAAGATTCCTGCTTAAAAGTATAGACCATGGTTGTCCACAAATTTTCACAGTTAGTATCTCTGTTTTGGGGAACTAGTTTAACATTAACAAACCTTATAATTGTGCCTATTTAGGTACCCTGCATCAGACCATGATTAACTTTTTCTGAAGGTGAAAACTGCTTAGTTACTTCTAGTTTGTGAGTTCCTAGCAACTTACTATTACAAACCAGTGCTTTATACATAACCCTATGTCTCATACCATCTATAATAGTTCATTGCCAAAGGATTATTAAACTCTAAATAATACATTGCCGTTAGCTACTATTTTTCTTATGTACAAAAATAATTTTTGCACAAGTCTTGTAATGTGGTTTCATGACAGTTTAAGGCAACCAAATCACTGAGCTAGAAAATTCCATGTATCTTGTCCCCTTTTTTTTGTAATCATAAGTTCCAGTTGTCTTTTTTTATCTTTGGAATGGAGCAGTGTTTGCTTTGAGTAAGGCTCTAGATTTTTCTTGGGAAGGTTCACCCAGGCAGTAGGTAGATCACATGTCCTGGAAGAACTGATTTTCACGAATGTCCCTGAATACCTTACTGAAGTTACTGTTAATGTAAGGCTGATTTCATTTGTCTTATGTTTTTTTCCTGTGGTGTCTTGGATGAATTGGTTATCTTTTCAAGACTACAAAACTCTTCTGATGATTTTCTGCATATATGCATTTCTATCATGACTCAACCAGGAAGTGAATAGACACAGTCAATCAAAAAAATTTTAGCTCTGATATATGGAAACAAGATGTAAAACCCCATTTTTTTAGCCAATTCATGAACTGAAGCCTCTAGCTTTCATCATAGTGAACATACATAAAAGCTCTTGTCAAAAAATGTTGTGGCTGCTCCCCAGACTGAAAGACAGACAACAAAAAGGACACTAGAAAAATAATTTTACTGCTCAGGAATTCACACACTTTTTTTGCAAATATTGATTCCATTATAAAAGTGTGACTAGGTCTGAATGGTTACAGAAAGAAGCTCTAACCTGTGTTCATGCTTTATAGTGAAAAGGCTAAATTTTGGGAGATGTATTATTTTTGAGTGTATTAGAAGCTGGTGAAAGAGATACAAAATAGGTAGTCTGAATTAGAATTTTTTGCTTTATAATGTGCCTGGCACTGACTTTTCCCAATACCTTTCCTCTGGGCAGCATGTCAAATTAAAAGGATCTCTTTCTGGGTGAGGAAAGCACTCCAGCAAAATATTAGTGAAGGATTTAATAGCAAAAGCTAATAATTAAAGGCTTTTGCCATCTTTTCAGAGTGAAGTTCAAGTGTGATAATATATGGTGATGGTCATTTTTTTCCAGATTCTACACTCATTCTGTGCAGGCCCAGCTAAAACTTGAGAAGAAATACTTATTTCTGTGCATACATTCTACGGATGAATAAAGACTGATGTACACAGCAGATAAAACTTTACCTCAAAAAATGGGGAAAAAGAGATACAACTCCAAGGAGAATTTCCAACAACTGATCTGCCTGGAAGATTCAAAAGAGGAAGCAGGGGTTTCTCTGGTGATATGTTGAAAAATCACCTGGCAGATCAGGTGAGGGGAAGACTGCACAGCACAGTCTTGAAATTTCTAGTACTTTTAATGCTATCTTTTTCTGATCTGAAACATCATTCTATACCTATATACCTATAGGTGTAGCTTTAGGACACTGAAGTTAAAAATACGTTATGCTTGCTTTGATAGGAAATTAAGCAAATAATTTTAAAAAGTCTAATAGACTTAATAAATCTTACAGCGAAACATTCTTATCAATTAAATAAATTACAACAATTTCAGTTACTCTTCTTGTAGTACAAAACCATTATTGTATAGAAAAAAAGGTATATGTCATCATATATATTAAAAGCTACAGGGGTATCTGCTCTGAAAACATGCGGCTATTTTCAAAGTATTTTTCAAACAGTCCAAAATTACTTTGTACAGTTACTTTTTGTCTTACAAACAAGAAGTATTCTGTTTGTATGGTGTGGGAAAACTAATTAAAAGACAGAAAAAACATGGGACTGTCCCTGATCCTTGTCCTCCTGCTATGGTGTTGCATAACTGAGGAAAAAGAAGCATAATTACTTACTGTATTTTACCAAACTAGAGGAATTTTCAAAACTTATAGAATTGATGTGGTCATCTGCTGTGGCATTCTCATTTTCAGTTCTGGCTACAGCTGCAAAAATTGGCCAGCATGTGCTGCTCTAGGGCTTTTGCAAACTGAGAAAGGATTCTCAGGAAGCTGCTGCAAGTTGGCAGAGTTTGAAATACCACCTGTGCTCTTTTAAATGTTGCTAGTGTATGTGCATGATTTGTTCCAGAATCAGAAAGCTATAACTAGATCCTTGATATACTCCATTTCTCAGAGGACACTGTAAAGAGCATATAACTTATGTGAGTTCAATGAATAAAAAAAATATTTATTGCAGTAGAAGCCACACATCAATGTACTGTAGATTCAAGTGTGTTCTTGTGTGCCCTTTATTGAACAGCTGAAGACAATGAACAAACTCATGGCTAGTCATGATTTTTGTGAACAATGTACTACCAGGGCAGAAAACGGAGAAAAAAGGGAAAGAACAAGAAGCAACAACAACAACACAAACAACAAAAATCCCCTTTATTTCAATGAATAATTTGTCTAGCTCAGCTGCTAATTTCTTTACATTGTTTGATTCTGTTTCCTGTCAAGCCTATATTACCATATTATTTTGCCATTGACTTTTTACTTCTAATGGCTTACCTCAATGACTCCTGAGACAATGTCTTCCAGCCAGTAACTCCCTGAGATTCACCAGAATTCATTGTTGCCAAGCATTTGGCTAGATAGCAACAGTAGCAAATATGTGAAATCACTAACATACAACAAATGATTGTTCTCTTCTTACATGGCCTTTCTCCAGCAAACTTGTAGCGTGAGCAAATGGAACTGAAACATGAGCACAATCTCTATAATGTCTTTGGTTATTGCATGTATGTAAAATAGAGGGGAATAACTTCTAGATGCAATTGAACTTCCTGATACAGATCTGAACTTCCTGGCCTAAATTATGATTTGTTTTACTCTGTGGACAGACTTGAAACCCAGTGATAATCTCTAGTGTAATCTGTATTATATAAAAATTAGTGCTAATTGTACAGATACTCTAAAGTGGTGCATAATAAAACCTTTGAAAGTTGCATTTCTAGACTAAAGCAGCATTGCTGTGGTGCTGATTATGCTTTAACTGTCATCAAAGATGACAGAGATGTTCAATACCTCCTCTGAACTACCTAAACCTAAAACATTACATCTGAAAGGACCTGTCAGAATATGGCACTTAGAGCCCACAGATTGCTACAAATATATTAAATTCATGTAAAAAAGGTAGCTGAGGTAGTCAAGAGTGAAATAACTGCTGATTTTAAAAAAACTGCTCCTCACTTCATAATTAATAAAACTGAAATATGCCCGATAGTGGTAAAGATGAACAGGAAAAACATAGACTAATATATACTCTTGCCGCAGATGATGTACACTATGAAAATAGTATCATTTAAAATGATTAGACAAATATCCTCATAGGCAACACTTTGCACTTACTTTATATACCTTTGATTTCTGCTACAGTTCTTTAAACATAAAGGTTGAACAGGACACAATTATTTTGCCTTCAACTTATTTACTTAATGCAAGGGACAAGTTTCAGCAGATAGAGCACATATCAGTGTGAGTTGCTTTATTTGAAGTAGTGGAAATGCTGGTCCTTGGTCCCTAAGAAAATTGCTTTGACAATTCATCTCAATGTGTACTGTACTAGTGATTTTCTTATGTTTTATTCTAACACAAAGTCACAGCATGCCACTGCTTTGTAATATTCATTCTTATTGACTTTTAGATGGATCCTTTTTCCAGAAGTGGTTGTCAGGATGGGATTTCTGAGGATTATTTCCACATCTATGAAAACGTCCCTTGACAGTTTCAGTATACCTCTCTTAATAGTATCCAAAAGGATGGTAAATGCTTTCTAGAAATGAAAGGTTCTACTGTTTAAGTTCTGATGCAATAAAATTGTGGGATAAATGAAGAGGAAGAGAAGTTTCCTCATCACATTGGATTATGCCTTATCTTCAGCTCTTATTAATCAATAAACTAGAATAACAAGCAGTCTGCACATACTCATCTAAGAAGGGTTGTGAAGAGTGAAAAAGAGGATTGAAGGAAGCTCTCAGGTAACTGATTCCACTATGAATTGCCTAGATTTTGTCCATCATCTTGAAAGCTAGAATAGATGCATCATAGAAGCATTTCAGGAAGTATAATTTCTTGGTGGAAGCATTATCTTTTGTATTAATTGTTGCTTTTCATTTTGAACAAATGGAAGCGAATTGAATTCTCAGTTCTGTGTTTTCCTCTTCTATTTCGGGGAACGGTGGTGGTCTGTCTTCCTACTTAGATATATGCAGTGCAATGCCTTCCTGTAATCTTGAATAACATAATTTTGGCTCTTGAGGGTCTATTAGATAAATTCAATGAAAAGCCTGTAGCAATATACTTTATGCCATAAGGTCAAACTGCTACCTGGTTCTTTGGTGCTCAGGTACAGTATAGGACAGGGGAAGAAACAGAGTGGGCTATGAAGGAGTATAATAAAGCCTTCAGAATACTTTTGCTCATAACAAGTCTTCCATATATAAAATTAGAGTATTTGTTCTAGAGTTACAAGGACATGGATGCAAAGGATATGAAATAAAAATTTTATGTTCAGGTAACAATAATAATAGTTAGCATTTATGTATCTTTCCTTCCTCAACAGCTGTTCTTTTGCAACAGTTCAGCACCGCTATTTCATTTACCAGCTGTATAAACTGAAAGACACAGAAGGTCCCTCGGCAGGTCAGAAGCAGAGCCAGAACTAGGATACCAGTCCTTTAGTCTATTTGCTAGATCTTGTTAGATTCACTTAAGATTGTATGACCTATGTTCTTTTTATAATAGTAATTTTGACACTAAAACCCATAAAAACAAACATACAAACAAACAAAAAAATGAACAAACAAAATAAATAAAAACCCCAAACAAGCACAAAGAAACAAAAAACCAGAAACAAACAAAAAAAACAACCCCACCATGAGTTATTGTAGTGGTCTTATTTATGGAATTCTGTTTACTAACCAATAATTAACAGATAAAATACCTTAAATAATTGTAATTACATGTCATTGCCAAATAAAAACTAAGTGTCAAATGGTAGTTTCTATGTTAAACTAGAATACATACACTATGCTTTTACCTTCTATAATAAGAGCAGACAAAAAGTTTACACTCTTCTGTGCTGTGTGGGTTCTGAAGTTGTTGTTTCTCTTGTACGAGAGCACAAAACACACACTGTATCTGAATTCTTGGAGTTCTTTTGCATCATCACTACAACACAGGCTCATATCACACCTACACTGAAGGTGAACACATAAGGGATACTTTTTCAGCAATGTGAAGTGCACCACTTTCCAGGTGCCACATTAAGACAGCATCGTATCCTAGACAGTGCCATAGACTTTTACACTGCTGAATAGTTGATAACATTCCAACGACTCCACACATTCCAGTGCTGGCATAGACTTCAGTGCCCTTCCTCACCATTGGTCTGAAAGAAGTGCAATAACTGATAATTACCTTCTTTGAGACCCATCTTTTCTACCACCTGGTACCTATGTATATTTTTGAGAAATAACATTACTTTAAGTACTGTGTTCATCCTGTTGTCAAAAAGGTACCAAGTAACTTACTTTTCATTTTTGTCATAGAATTTTCTGTGGTCCATTTTCCAATCTAAGATAACAAATGACAACAACAAAAAAAGTACTTCACTGTGATTAATGTCACCATTCTCATTTTTTCTCTTTTAACATTTTTTTCTCTGTCAACATGAGAAAATAAACAGTGGAAAATTAGGTATTAGATATTTGAAACAATTTGAAAATTGGTTATTTTTAATTGTCTTAACTGCTTTTTTTCTATCAAAAAGTAATATTTGTCAACTTTTGCTTGTTACACCTTGATTTTTATAGTAATTAATTTATTTCTTCAGAGTTTTTCAACAGTTGTCAGTAAATTTATAACTGTTAAAGTTTTTATGAGCTTATGTAGACACTGTGAAGTGACTTTAACATACATTGCAAAACTGCTGTCTCCAAATTATGAGCAGTAATAGAGTCACTACTTGTGGAACTGTTTCTCAGTTCTTGCAGATCTCACTGCATTTGGCTGCCTAATCTGAGAATGAAGAATATGTCTTGGCCTGCAATGGCCGTTAGATTCTGCTTTTGTCCTCCAGACAGTAGGTGACACTTAGCTAGTGCTTATTGAAAGATGAATTTCGTATTTTCCATCTCATTGAAAGTTTTCCACCCTGGGGCATGCATTAATAAAATTAAAAGAAAATCAAAAATTGTAGTCATTAATTTCTGGGAAAAATGTTGACCTGCTGTCAAAGTCTGAGTACAGTAGGGTAGGCATGGGAAGATTTTTTCCAAAATGTTTTTAACTCTTGGCTGAAATATTTTCTGTTGTCAGCTTTTCACAGATATTTTTTTTCCTTTGTCTTTGAAGAAAATCAGACACTTTTGGATTGAAATTTAATTTCACAAAAATCCTTTGAAAAGTAGTTTCAACATCTAATTTTTAGCTAGCCCTGTATGCAGCACTAAAGCAAAATAATAAAACCTTAACAACAGATTCCTCTAATGGTACATTTCACAACTTGCTAAGTGACAGATGAGTACAATAAATCAAATAACATGTAAATCTTTCCACTGAGTTTTATTTTGTCTGAATAAATTTTCTCCATACAGCTTGTCTGCCTAGAGTTAATTTAAACCTTTTATACATGACAGTTCCTGCTACTCAATGCTCCTAGAAAAAAAACCCTGCCCAATGCTTAAAACACCTTAGCTGGTGTTCAGTTCCTCCGAACAGATAGAGGTTGAAGAGAGATTTGCTGGTTCCAAACTGTTGACTGCAGTGCTCAGTAACACTTTTTTTTCCCAATTTTGTTGGTCTGATGAGATATCATCAGCCATGTCATGAAATAGCATTGACTGAAGTAACCAGGCATGATCCATCAGACTGGGAAATCCTAAATTACATGAATTGATGAAAACAACCCTTACAATTAATGTGGTTTTCAAACAAACTGAGGAACAATCTTTAAGTGGGTGGGGAAAAAAGCAAAAAAATTGGAAATCTACTCCTAACCTTGACAAGATTAAGCTCTGGAGGTCAGAGGTATGCATTTGCACACAGTGTTTGCACCTACACTTTTGCAATGTGTACTGTCAGAAAACACACCTGTTTAAACATCTTTATTTACACCTTGAAAAGGGCTCAGGGGAGGCAAAAAGAAAGAAATTTCTATTTCAGTTTGCCTACTTGAAGAGAGGTAGAAACTTAATAGCTCTTTGAAAAATATAGAAACTACACTTACTTTTTAGGATCTGAGGAGAAATACAGCTTGTGTCTCTCACATTTCCTCCCAGGTTCTTCTATGTCACCTGTGAAAACCTAGCTAAATATCCCACTGCAGTTTACCTAGTGAATTAATTACTTAAAATGTATGTAAATTATGTAGTTTAGTAATGGTGCGAAGGCAAGGGAAGCAAAGCAGTGGTTGCCAGCTGCAATCACAGGTAATGAGTGTACTGGTATTTCCAGTACATCCTTGAGCATATGCAAAGATCATATTGTAAAGGTAAAGGGAGCCCCTGCTGATAGTAAAGCTGAAGAAATGGAAGACCTGACACTGTACCTGGCACTAGCTGATATTCTACTGGCTATTGCAGCAATGCTTAAAAGGGCTGAATTTTTCTAAGTGGTAATACTGGTGTGTTTTTTGCCTTGTGAAAGTTGCATTGCAGTGCAGATGACTCAGCCCTTTGGGTGATTTAGTATTAGTATTGATATATTTCCTGGCTTCAGTACTAGTATTTATGCGTTTTTATCATTTTTTTCTTTTCTGTTTTTGCTAACTCTGTTTTTGGTCACCCTCAGAATTAAAATGAACGGTACAGGCAAGTTCTTCATTGCATAGCAGTAGCACTCTTAGCCACACATCAACAGAATATAGAAAACTCATTCGGATGGGCAACCTACAGAACTGAGCCAACTTTCAGTTGAGGCCAGTGCATGTGCACAGGTCTTTTATGTCTGTGATAAGCAGGTGACAGACTTTTTTTAAAATGTTTTTTGTATATGTTGAAAGTACTCTTCTACTTTGTTTAAAAAGTTCTGGTGCCTTCCAGAACAATCAAACCTTCCCTAGAATGATCATTGCAAGAAAAATATTGTTGTTTTTGTTTGGCAAAATCTGAAGGTTTTTTCATCACAAAATTATGAAACTCTAATTCTTCAGAATTACTGTAACTACATTCTAGAATTTTCTTGAAATGATTTTTTAACCATTTTTCTTAATGCCTAGTATTTTCTTTGATTTTTATAAGAAACCATTTGTTTGGGACCCTTGAATATTAAATATAGACAATTCCCAGAGATTTATGAATTTATCATTCCATCAGCCCTTTCAAAGAAGATAATATGTCTGCTTATAAGAGAAATGAGCAGAAGTTAAAGACCTAATCCATGAAACTGTTTTCATATTTCTTTCACATGTAGAAGGCCCTGTAGAACTGTACGCTTTAAGCATGCCAACTTGCATGAGGTCTCACAATTAATATGCATGTTTAAGATTGTTCCCTCTCCTTCTCACTGTACTTTATGAAAAACTGACACTGGAGTTCATCTGGCTACTATGGAAACTCAGCCCATCAGATGTGTTTTGAGGTCTATGTAGTTTATTTTTCAATAGAGACATTAATATTACCCCATTAGCATCAAGATCAAGAATGAATCTTTTCTTCTTTCAAAACATACCCTTGAAGTGTACTTTGTGAAGGCATTTCCATTTACTACTTTGAGTATCACAGTGATCAAGGGTTTGTTATCTCCTATAAAGGCAGGTAGGAGGAAGAAGAGCTTAATTCAGTGCTGTGATTTCTATCAATTAGACCGAGGGCAAAAGAAAAGAAGGAAACACTAGTAGATCAGATCTTTGTTGTAGTACTCAGTATGAATGCTTCCTAACAAAAAAGACCTCTTGAACTTATTACAACATTAATCTGCTTTGAGGTCACTAAAAATGCAAAAATGTATCAAAGTGTACTGGAAATGGCAAAATCTGGACATTTAAAATTCGGCAATACTTTAATACAATTTAAAGGAAAGTGAGGAGCAAGTTACTGGAAAAAATAAAGAACATTCACACTCCACAATTTTCTGTAAATTGACATCATACTGATTTTGCTAGTTCTAAAGTTGAAGTCTGACACCTTGCAGAGGGATAATAAGTATAATGGACATGTCCTGTTAATTGGTACACCAGTAGGAGGCTGACCTAACTTGCTTCTATTCGGAATTAAATTTCCAGGAGGAGAGAAAGAAACTATATTAAACCAAGCCTTTTCCAATTTACATCAGTGAAAGAGAGAAGGGTACACTTCATTACCTGTGTTATATAAGTCCACTTTTGACTTGCACTGTCTGAATAGTCTTTCTTAAAAGGAAGGATATAAATATGGGGGATATAAATATGTATTTTTCAAACTCACTGACCTTTAGTGCTCATAGAAGCTTTTCCACATAAGTTTGCCAAGGCAACACCAGCTGTTATTAAGGCATCCCATGTGTGCAGAGAGAGAATTGTGCCAATTTATATGTTATATGGTGATTTTCAGATACAGATAAAAGACTAGGAAAGACAAAGGAAGTCTAAACAACATGCAATATTGCTGTGTATAGTTCTTGGTCTCCAGAGGTGAAAGGGAATTTTGTGGACACATAACTTAATATATTTTTGCATTATTACACAGTGTAGGAGTCCAATCATATAAGCCTTATTTATATAAACAACTCATGCTTATGTAAATAATCCTGTTGGCATTGCCTGAGGAAAACCTACTTGTGAAAGTAAATGCTGTTATGAATTATACATTATATAGACTATGTTAAAAATCCTGTCGTTGCCTGGAACTTCAATGCCAGTCTGTTTCTTCATCTTACCTTTTATTCTGTGATGTCTTCTGGGGGGAGGTTTGACTTTATTCCATTTTTGCAGAATCCACCTTAATGAAGCCACGACACACAGCAAGAAAAGGCAATGTACAACACAAGAGAATACCATTAAGCAGCTGAAAATACATTATTTTAACATTAAGCCGTCTAGAAGAGAAAATAAAAAAATTGCATTGCAAATATATAAGGAAGACCAAAATTCTATATTTTCATTTGCATATTAAAATGTACTGTGATTTGAGTACAGACATTACCATGTATATGAAGAGCGTTACAAGACAAAAAACTTTTGTCCCTCTATCTCTTCCTTCTTCCTGCCCATTCCTAAATGACCACCTGATGAAGTAAAACTCTTGAGCTCACATGTTTTACTTTGAGCAAGGTGTTTTAGATCTAGCCATCTGCATGAGAAGCTTTGTTAATATCCCAGAGTTCTATCTTAATTAAAAAAAAAGAAAAAAATATTATAGTCTGATGAGTTGTCATAGTAAGGCTGAAAGCTGCCAATGCTCATTAACTTAGAACACAGAGGAATCCTGATTATCCATGTAAGGCTTTTTATTTTCACTTCAAATACAGTGAAATCATAATCTTCATCATTTCCTCATAAAATTGAATGCATTTCACTTGTAAGTGCATTCTCCTTAACATAATCTGAAATATCTCAGATTTTATTCACAGCTCATTGAGAACCAAAAAGGCCAATTATAAGCAAGAATCAAGCTAAATAATAAAACCCCAGTCTGTACTGAGAGAACAGGGCTCTATATTCTGTCTTTATCACAAAGATATAAAAACAATTTAATTTAATCACTTTGAATTACTAAGTGCTGCCAGGGAAATAGTCAGAAGCATATACATTAAGTCAATGAATATTTTGTAGTTTACTTCCTGAATTGCACCACTACTGCAGAGTTATATTTTTATGCACTACTTTAGTTACTGTTATGGAAAAAGCACTTAAAATCAGGCTTCACAAGATGATCTCCATTGCAGTTAGAGTACTCCTGCACTAATAAATTCTTCCTGTGCCTCTTCAGTTTGCCTCAGATGTAACCCATATTAAAAACCACAAACACCTTTTAATTGTCTATTACTTTTTAACTTGAAGTATATACAAAAGGTTCCAAAAGCAAAACATACCATTTCACCCTGATTAAAACTGTTGAGGATGTATAAAGCAAAGAATTACTTGACTGAGTGCCAGAAGCCGTGTTTATAGATACCAGCACCTCACATCCAGAAAATGTCTCTAGCAGCTACTACTAGTCACAGGTTATAGGCTCTTGAATGCCTTGTGAACTGCCACATACACCTATCTGATCATGATAATTCTTCCTATACTTGATTTTCTGGACATATTTTTGCTTCTAATCTGCTACATATTACTAGGCCAACCATCTCAAGTTCATGTGTACCAATGCACGCAGCTTGGGGGAAAAAACAGGAAGAGCTAGAACTCCATGGCTGTTCATAAAGTTGGGAGATTGTGGAATAACTGAAATATGCAACTCACATGACTGGAGAGTCACAATGACTACAGTCTGCAAGATTCTCAGTCTGTCTGAAACAGAATAGAATCATACCAGAAATGGCAAAGTAGACAAATACCTGTTGAGAACTACAAGTTCACTGCCGAGAGTGCAAAGATTCAGTTAGAAAAGCAAAACCACGGGTTGATTTGAAATTCAAATTTCAAAGATGTCAAAGTCCACAAGAAAGGGATTTGTAAAGACCAGGCATGAACAGGAAGAAAATAATGGCCCATTTTTAAACAGAAGTGAATTAATCACCAATAATGCTGAAAAAGCAGAGGTTCTCTACACTTCCTTCAACTCTGTATTTACCAATGCTGTTTGACCCCAGGTCTTGGGAGCAACAATCTAGGCTGATGATAACACAGGCCAAGAGTCAGTGAGGGAAGACTTGGTATGTGAACTTTCACAGGATCTTGACCCCATGCAAAAATCAATGGGCCATGACAATATCTACCTAAGAGTGTTAAGGTTGACATCATTGTGAGGCCACTCTCCATAGTCTTTAAGAAGTTATGAATATCTTCCCAGAAGCCTGGAACAAGGCTGTCATCACCCCCATCTAACATGAGGGGCTTAAAGGAGGATTCAGGAAATTATAAGCCCAGCAGTCTTATTTCGGTGACAAAAGTTATAACAAATCCTCCTGGAGGCCATCAGAAGTCAGATGAAGCACATAACTGGGAAAAGCTGGCAGAGATTCACCAAGTGCAAGTCGTGCTTGACAAAATTGGTCACTTTCTACAACAAGGCAACATACTTTCTGGATGTGGAGCAAGTAGTGGACACTGTCTACCAGGATTTCTTCAAGGCTTTCCACAGGATCTTCCACAGCCTTAGAGTTCCATACTTAGAGGAAGTGTTGTATTATAGTTTAAACTAGTGGTCTGTGTGGTGGGTGTGGAACTGGCTGACTGGTCTTACCCTAAGAGTGGTGGTAAACAGCTCCTTTTCAAACCTGGCACAAGTAGTGTCCCCAGGGACCAATACTGGGCTCAATGCTGTCTTAATGCTTTCATATGTTCTTGGAAAATAGGATCAAATGTAACCTGACACAGTTCGCCAGTGATACCAAACTGAGTGGTGAAGTGAGCACTTTGGCAGGGAGAGCCACCCTGCAGAAAGACCTGAATAGGCTGAAAGAGTGGGCTAACCAGACAAGTGTGAGGTATTGCACTGGGAAAAACATAACCCAGGAGTGCAGGACAGGTTGTGATCTACCTGGCTGTGGAAAGGTCTTGGTGGACAAGTTCAGTATGAATGAACTCTGTGGTGTTGTGGCAAAGAAAGCCAGTGAGATGCTGGGCTGCATCAACAAGGGCATGACCAGAAGAGATAAAGAAGTGTCATTCTAATTTACTCAGTTCTGGTCAGGCCACGACTGGAATACTGTGCTCAGTTTTGGTCCCTACTATACAAAAAGATGTGGACAGGCTGGAGAGGATCCAGAGAAGTGCCACAGAGATAAGAAAGAGAAGCCTGCCCTCTGAGAAAAGGATGAGAGTGCTGGACTTGTTCGAGTTTGAAAAAAGAAGATTTTGGGTGAGAATTTATCACCATGGTCCAGTGACTACAAAGAAGACAGAGGCTACTTTTTACAACAAGTAACAAGGAAAAGATGAGGGCTAATGAGTAAGTTACTCCTGGGGAGATTGAAGTTGGACACTTTTAAGATCCAGGTGGACAAGGTGCTGGGCCATCTTCTCTGGACTGTGCTTTTGACAAAAAAAGTTGGGCCAGATAATCCTTGAGATCCCCTTACAGTATTTCATATTCTATGATTCTTTTATTCTATTATTTCTTTAATGTGGCACCAAATAACAGTTTTTAATTTTCACCCAGAAGGAGTAATTGTTGGAGAGTCAATACCTTAAAACCTTGTTCTCTGTGGGTTTGTAAGTAGTTGTTCTGATGACACCATGTAAGTTGACCTTAAAGAATTAGTAGGTTTCACAACTTTAAAGACTTGTTGAACTGCTTTGATATGTATTGTGAGACTGAGAGAAGGCTTCATTAGCCCTCCAGCACTAATATTCTGAATGAATTGGGTAATGAGGTATGAACATAGCAGCCATTCCAAGGAATCAAAGTTGCTATGGATGGCAAGAAGATCCATTTTTTCCCCCCTTCTTGTTTTTTAAAATTATTCTGTAAATAAATGTGCCAGTTTTTTCTGGATGTATAACAGGGCTGGTGATCTTAGGCTTTGCTAATGGATATGAAAATGTTGGATATTATTTGCAAACACTTGATTAAGGAATGTACAGCCACATTAATTCAACCCAAATACTTAGCAGTAACCCAATTCTCCTTGTAAGGTCATGCTGACAATATTTGCCCAAAACCTTGCATAATTATGTTGCTTATTGCCTTTTTCTTTCCCATGAGGACTACAGAGAGCTGAAAAGAGGAATTAGGTTTTTCTCCCGAGGAAGATTCTGTGACTAGATTTTAAACTAATTCTCAAGAAAAAGCTTCCCACTTTTCCCTCTAAACAAGAATCCTTTCTCTCTATATGTAGAAAAACAAGCTTGCCCTCAGCAACAAAAGTACTTGGGAGAGAAAGAAGAAGAAAAATCAATGTTCCAACAAGATCAAACCAGCTCCAGATGCTCTCAGGAATTTTTGGGGGCATGCAGAAATGTCATTGTGCTCATTAAACTCCTAGACAGCATTTTCATTTTCACTATGAAAGCAGTGCTGACCTTGCCAGTCCATTAAACTATAACAAGGGTCTCTGCAGGTTCATAGTTCCAGTTATGACACAGTTTATAGGACCCTGGCAATAAATACTTTGACTTGCTCCACTGTGGGTTGATCTTTGCTCCTGCGGTTTTCAAATAAACAATGGGCTGGAGGTGGAAACTCAAATGCCTGCTTTTTCTTTCAGAAATAGAATACTGGAAACACCTTGGCTAACATGCAGCTGAGATTCACAAGGAGACTTTCCCCCTGGGCTTCTGTTGAAGTTAATTACTTCTTTTTGGCTGACACAAAAAATTTGTATCAAGTCTGAAAATAATATTAGGAAACAAACTAAACAAGCTATATGAATATGTACGTAATGTACATGTACATAGTATGTGATAGTATATGATTACTGACTAGTAAAAAGAAGTGAAGAGTTATGTGGGTGGGTATGGTATTAACCAAATTCTGATCTCAGCACTGGGGCTCAAATTCTGAGAGTATATGTGAAGAAACTAAGAATGTTTTGCATTAGTTGGAAATAATAAAAAACGATTTGACTGTGAGACTGATATCTATTTGTTATACTTATGAAAATAATTTTAAACCTAGATATTCAGAATTGCTGGCTATGTTTGCAGACATTGGCAGGGAGACTAATTTAACTGAGAGCAAAAAAAGTTTATTGCAAAGTTTGTGTACACAACTAGCATCTGCAAAAGACAGTCTTATAAAAATGGATAATATTTTCATTCAATGCAAAAATATTTTGTTTACATTTTACACTGTCATTATAAGTAAAATTGGAATATTTTTATGATGCTAAAGCTACAAGAAATGTTTAGATAATGTTACCATGTTATCTCAGAGGGATAAGATGAGTTTTTTTCAAAAGTGCCCTTAGGACTTATTTCAAGTGTATCTAAGTCCTTACAAAATGCAAATATTTAGGAATGTTGTCTCTGTCTAGCTCCAACAAAAAAGATAGTCATCTGTGTTGTTCTAAAATGATGAGAAACAGTGATAAATCAGAAAAAGAAGTAATAAATGTGGAAGAAATACTATGAAATGATGAGCTTTTGTATATTCAAAAATGCTGAGGAAAAACGATATGAAATCAACTTCGTAACTTTTTACATCCAGAAAAACTGCCACAAATCCTAACATTTCTTCTCTTGTAGACATGCTTACATTAAAAGTTACTGAAAATCTCATAAAGTGACCCATAGCATACTGTGTGAGTGTTTGAGTTTGTAATTAGAATAAGAAATCTTTGGAGAATGTCATTAATGGGAACTATGAATAAAAAGAAGATGCAATCTCTTATCTGTCATTCTGAATTGTCAGCAAATATGTGTTAATGCACTAACTCCTGTGCAGAAAGTTTAGATAAAGCTTTATGAAGCCCTGGAATGATTTCAACTACTAAACAAATAGAAATGTATATCTATGAGAATACTGAAATAAGAGGTGATAACAACAGTCCAGGGTTTTTTGTGTATTTTAGTTTTATATCTAGAGTTAATATATAATTGCTATGACCTTGGTACTACAAAGAAGTAAATTAGATGAACCCAATGCCAGTAAAGTTCTCTGTTTTGTCCAAGAGTCTGAATAATCTTATTTTTTACTTTTTTTCACAGTAAGGGCTATAAGCATTTCCACGGTATGTTTACTTTATGTCTCTTATATAGGTGTTCAAATAGTGATTTTATACAGAATTTTGCGTATACAATTTCTGAATGATTATGGCCTTTCAAATCTGAAAGATCTAAAAAATGCAGTATGGTCATGCAGAAAAATGATGTGTCTTCTTGACAGATATGCAGATTGCTTGCTTAAAAAGCTCCTAAGATTAATAGTCAGCCCTGCAAGTTATACATGATCTGACATCTTAATCTGAAATACAATCAATAAAGAAATCTTATAAACCTAAAAAAAATAAAAAGTTATGTGCTATAACAGCATCAGCATCTTAAAATCTTATACCAGGTTCATTTACAGTCATGGAAAAATATTGGTGTAAGAAGTAAAATTACTTGAATGCTTAATTTTTCTATTTGTTACAAAAAATAAGAATGAAATATATATAACGGATAAGTTGCCATGAGATGAGCATGATGGAAGTAAATGACAAAAAGAATAGGACCAATAAAGATATTGTAGTGTCAGGGTTCTTTTTTTTTTGTAATTTTTAAAATAAAAAATATTAATTACTTTCTCAACTATTTTAGTAAATATGTTTTAATATAAAAAAGTGTCCTGTTACATTCACTAGTTTTTTGCTCTTGTTTTTCCAAGCATTGCTATAATTCAATATAATGTTTGTATGTTTTCAAATTCGTAAATTTTTAATGTGTCTCCATTTGGTTGATTCCAGCAGAAATATGAAAATCTGTGTCTTACAATCAAAATATCAACACAATTCAAGTGAGAAAACAAAGTTCAAATGCGTTTTCCAGGTTTATGGGCTTTTTCAGCTGCTGTTACTGTCAAAACCAGACAGTAAATAAAATGAGACCAAAATCATATAATGCTCACAAGAATTCATGCAAGTCCAATATTACATAGAAATACACAGTGATACCTTTTGGAAGCAGTAAGTACTTCAGTACAATGAATTCAGAAGTTCAAATCCTTCCTTTCTGGACGATTTGTATATCACATGTCAAGGTATTGTTGACTTCTTCAATGCCCTCAGTGGCATTTTATGCCGATTTTTGTTCTGAGTCTAGACTAGTAGACACCCTAGGCATAGATATGAACTAAAGAGATTCAGGCAAGAATGTTGAAGAAGGGGAAAATAAAAAAGGAACCAGTAGGAAAGCTGTGAAAGTCTGTGAATATTATCTTCATTCTACTGATAATGTACTTTTGTTTCACTGATGCATTGGTTTGAATACAAGATTCCAAACCTGTATTTTTCTTACGCAGTTAGATCACACAACTAAAAAGGAAAGTTCTCTTCAGCACTAAATATTGGCAGATGGAATGGCAAAAAAAGGATATACTGAAGATCAATAATCACTAAAATACACAGAACATAAACGAGTCGCTTTTGTACTCCAGGTCTAAAGGAGGCATATGCCATGTGACCTCAGGGTTTTTCAGTTTCCTAGGGTTGACATTCCCTGTGGGACACTGGCAGATGTTTTCGTCTTGCATAGGTCTTTTAAATACTCAAAAATTGTTGTTTCTAATGAGTTGCATTGTGTAGAGGGGTAACATTTCACACAGAGATGAGAAAGGATGGGAAAAGCAACCAGTCATTGTCAACGCATTTTTTGTATTGTTAGTTATGTATTTGTTTGCTGTATATTTTCTGCATGTGTATGTCTGGCCTTGTAAGACAGAAACATTTACAGCACTCAAATGAGTTGATGACAATTACCAAGTGTCATTCAAACACGCAGACTCACATCAAAGCAATTTGGTTGAATGGGAGATGAAAGGAGACAATCAGGCTGAAGCAAGTCAGCTACTCCATTACAAACCCCCAAAATATTATCACTGATTGTATTAAAACCACCATATATAGGCAATTGAGTTAACTTCAGGAAATAGCAGTAACCTTTAGGAACAGCAACCTTTAGTCCAAAATCAGTCTGTGGAAGGAATAATGAAGTGAGAGCCCTTCTCTGAGTTGTACACGCTGAAGGCTAAGCCAAATCCTATAGAAACAATTCCTTCCTTCCTTCCGAATTCCTTCCTTCCTTCCTTCCTTCCGAATTCCTTCCTTCCTTTCTTTCTTTCCTTCCAATATCCGAATTCCTTCCGAATTCCTTTCTTCTGAATTCCTTCCTTCCTTCCTTTCCTTTCTGTCTTTCCATCTGTCTTTCTGTCTGTCTTTCTGTCTGTCTTTCTGTCTGTCTTTCTGTCTTTCTGTCTGTCTTTCTGTCTTTCTGTCTGTCTGTCTTTCTGTCTTTCTGTCTTTCTTTCTGTCTGTCTCTCTCTCTCATATTTACCATCAAATAAGACCCTTACTATTGTCACTGGCACATGGTCTCGTTTGCACCTTAATTCGGGCAGAGTCATTTCTAAGAACCTTAAAACTGGATCGTAACACATACATACAATGAAACTGGAATGGATTCCTACTTCAGAGGCACTAAGAGCTTAAATAGAGCTTAAATGTTTGTACCTAACTCATCTAATTTATGGTGAGGTAGTATGTTAACGCTTTTCCTATCCAGCTCACACTAACTAGTCAAGTTAGGGCAATGGAATTTATTTTTGGGAGCCCCTTCATTCACACTTCAACAGGCAATATCACAGCAGCAGCTTGACCCTGGACAACAGCTAAGTCCCCATGAAGTCACTTGTCCACTCTCCCACAGAGATGGGGGAGAAAATCAGAAGGATAAATGTGAAAGAAACACATGGATTGAGAGATGAAGAAAACTGTTTGTGCAAGCAAAAGCAAGTAAGGAATTCCTTCGCTATTCCCTGTGGACAAATGTTTAGCCATTTCAAGGAAACCAAGGCCTCAGCACATGTATCAATTTAATGGGTAGACAAATGTGATAACCATTAATGTCCCAACTTTCTTCTCCTTGCCTTGAGCTTTTATTACTGAGTGTGATGCAATATGTTACAGGATATCTCCTTGGACACTTTGGGTCAACTGCCCCAGCTGTGGCCCCTCCCAACCCATTGGAGGGTCAGCTGAAGAAACAGAAAAGGTTGTGCAAGCTGTGCAAGCACTTCTCAGCATCAGCTAGAACATTGGCTTTTTACCAACACTGCTCTGGTCACCAGTCTAAAACATTGCCTCATCTGAGCTACTATGAAGAAAAAGTAACTCCATCCCAGGAAGACTGAGTACAATTACATAAAATATAAAAAATCAAAATAAGTTTTGTAAAGACTAGTAAACATCAAATTCAAGGCTATTACAAATCCTTAATTCTTCCTCTCACATTTATACTGTTAATACAAGATATATATGGCAAACAGTGGCTGAACATGAGCCAGCAATATGCCTACAGATGACCAAGAAGGTGTCCAAAAGGCATCTAAGAAAGCTGATAGCACCTGGCCTGTATCAGAAAAAGAGTGACCAATAGGATCAGGGAAGTGGTTCTTCCCCTGTGCTGGGCACTGGTGAGGCCACACCTCAAGTGCTCTGTTCAGTTCTGGGCCCCTAACTACAAGAAGGACATTGAGGGGCTGGAGTGTGTCTGGAGAAAGGCAATGAAGCTTTCATTTGGGGCTGGGCACAAGTCTGATGAGGAGCAGTTGAGGGGGCTGGGAGTGTTCAGCCTGGAGAAAAGAAGGATCAGAGGAGACCTTACCACTCTCTACAACTGCCTGAGAGGAGGTTGTAGCCAGGTGGGGGTCAGTCTCTTCTTCCAGGCAACAAATGACAGGACAAGAGGACATAAGCTGCATCAGGGGAGGTTTAGTTTGGACATTAGGAAGAATTTCTTCACAGAAAATGTGATTAGACATTTGAATGGGCATAGCAGAGAGGTGTTGGAGTCACCATCCCTGGAGGTGTTTAAAGAAAGACAGAAATGTGGGCACTTAGTGCTGTGGTGTGATTGACATAGTAGTGTTTGGTAAAAGGTTGTACTCGATCATGTCAGAGGCCATTTCCAATCTATCTTATTCTGTGACCCTGTGGTATATCAACTATTGTATTTATTATTATACATATGGATAATATAGACACAGTCATGAATTCTTGTGTTACATAGGACTCCTGCTACTTCAGTACAATTAAATCTCTAAGATTGATAGGATATGAGAATCTGACCCTATTTTTATGTGATGACATATCTTACTATACTTCCTGTCTCAGAATGTTTTCCATACTGTGCACCTTCAGCTGGTTTCTATGGCACTTTATTAAATATAGATACTGACTTCAGTCTCAGATCATGCTGGGTATGTTGTCGAGGAAGATGGCAAAGTAAACTGCTTTTTTTCTTTATACTTATGGACTAACTAATACAGAATGCTTCACTTTCTCACACAATTTAATTCAGCTGCACTCTGTGTTCCCATTTGCCTCACATTGTGCAGCTAATAGAGCTTCTCTTCTTCTGAATGTTTCCATCCTAGGTTTAAGTGGGATTAATGCTGTGAAAAGTTCTTTTTAAATGATTATTTTAATAATCTGAAAATTATGGCTACCCAAATAATACACTATAGCTAGCACCAATCTTAGTATTTATTGCAATTCAGTGGATATGTGTATGTGTGTACATGTGGTTCCCAGGTACCCAGGTCATAGCTCTAAGACACCCTGATTGTAGCCATAACTATGATTTATCTCCTTTTTATTTTACCTGTGGAGACTTAGCCAATACCAAACATGTTCTTGATTGCAGCAACAACTGTAGATATTTTCAGGGGTCATATCACAAGCAAGGTGCCTGGCATAAATCTTGGATTAATTAAAACTTGGCTTATAGCTGCGTAGACAACTGCCATTAATGTTAATTTCCCATTCACTTGATCTTCTGGCTTTTCTTAAAATCATATTATTTAAAAAGAAGAGTATAGAGATCATTATTCTGAAAGGTTCTATCTTCCATATTTTGTCTTATTTGCTTATATTGCAGCCAATTGTCCTCTTGAGAAATTTTGCTTTGTTGAGAAGGTGGTGTGTAACTCATTCATGAGACATGATATTCTATACCGGAAATGCCTAAAATTAACCATATGCCTACATGCAAAATTGTCCCATTATCTCTCATTTTGAATGCTCCTATTCATTTCCCTTTAGCATTTAAATTAAAAATTGCATGAAAAGTACAGCCACCTCTCCTAGATAAGTGTAAGTAGAAAGATGTTGAAAGCGTGGAGATAGGTAAGATTTAAAAGAGTCTGGAGATTTTTCAAATTCAGGATTTACAGCTAAGAATGCAGAACCTGTAGACATAATGTAAATCTCTTTCCTTGCACAGTTCTGCATATGGATACATAATCCATCACTGTGATCCCAGTCACATATCTGACTTTATTACACACCTGTCTTTCAGTAAATATAAAAATACCTTCTTCATATTAAATTCTCTTCAGCAGTCAAAAAAAAAAAAAAAAAAACCAACAAAAAACCAAAAAGAAAATCAAGTTTTTACGATGAATTTAAAGTTATGCAAGATCCCATAGTTTTATACAGATTCCTCATAACCTCTTTAACCTCATGAAGCCTTTGGGGTGGCTTGAAAAGTATTTCCCCTTACCAAGTAACAGTTTAAGAACCAATTTTTTTGTCTGGACTTGACTTTTGTGTTAAAGATGGGAAGCACAGATCAAATATGGGTTTGATTCTACTGACTCCACTGAGGATACACCAAGAGTAAATTTAACTCAATGTCTCAGTGGATTTCTGAGGTTATAATTTTAATTTTTCATTGCAAATATTTTGGAAGAATTTCTTTTAAATAGTCACCTTTAGAGGACTGATAATAGCCAATTTGATGACAAAATTTTGAAAAGGGCAGATAGAACAGCTATCTAGCTAGTGAGTACTCAGAGGGACACACTCAGTATGAACTGAAACTTAACTCATACTGAGGTGATTTATTTTTATACATGAATGTCCCCAATACATTCTCTTATACAGGCTGCCAATTTAGGTTGGTCACCAATTCAGCTCTATTTACCCTGGTGAAATAGTAGAAGATGGAGTCCCCTGTGACACAGTATTTAAACTCTTGCCTGGCTGTCAGACCAAGAGTAGCCATAAGGGTAACACGACTACTCTTAACCACAATTAAGCATGACGTTGTGTGTTTGTGGACTGGCAGCAGATTGAAATGCAAAATTCTTCTAAATTTCATAGACTGTTCCAAAATTCTGCAGGTTTTGGGATGCCATCAGGATCTGCAGTAGAAACTCTTCCTGGCTATGTGCTAGGGAATGGTCTTATATATATCTGATACCATGAGAATCTGGAGACTGCAATTTAGGATTCCTGTTTTGCAAGATTTTACAGGCATTCTATAGAAAAGTAGTAGTGCTTTGACTTTGTTTTTCTTTCCATTTCAGCATGTTTAAAATTCAGTGAGAGAAATCCTGTAACTGAAGTAATGAGTGGCTTTATTAGCTAAGTGTATATTAATGAATCGAAGTATGAAACTGGTGTGTTAGCCATGAGACATAATTCCATCCCAGACTGACCAGTATAATAACAGATCCCTATATTACTTTCAGATATCTCATCTTGGGAGAATGTGTGTGTGATTATGAGATGTAGTGATGGTAACATAGAATTTCAGAGACTATTCCTGAATTCAAGCACCTGTCTGCATCCTAGGAGACCCTAAGCAAAATGTTGTGTGGAACATCTGCTCTTCAAGCATATCAGTCTTGGGCATCTTTAAGGAAACTTTAATGATTTATTTATTTATTCATTTACAATGATTATTGATTTAAAAAATCAAGAACTCATAAATCTAAACATTTTAAGGAAAGCTGAAACAAAATTACAGCCAAAGTTATACAGCTCAAGTATGCTTGTCTAGCAAGGTCAGATACTAACTATAAAGCTGTGTTTTAATCTCAGGGCATCTACACAATGCTTAAATTGTTTGTTTGCTTGTTTGTTTTATAACCAGCCTCAGGTAATTACTTTTTACTAGTTAACACAGCTTACATCAATTAAGAAAAAACTTATGATGAAGGATATTAGTAAAATATACCTTGAGGTTTGACCTCACCAAATGTGAATCGTCCAGATAGACAATGGAGGTGGCTCTGCAAAACAAAGCCAACAACAGTAATCATAATCATATCTGATAGCATCAAGCCAAAATAAACAGCCAAAGAATCATAGTCAGCTAAATAAAATATCTCAGTCCCCAAATGCTGTGATAGAGAACCAATCTGCTAATTAAACAGCATACTTCTAATTGTATGACTTGGTTCCAGAAACATAAAAAATTAAAAGAATACAAAAACTTGTAGATGTGTTGAAACATTCCTTTTTTATTTTCATTAAGCCTTTCTAAAATTATTACACATTAATCTCACATTTAGAGAAGTAATACTAACAGATGCTGGGGGGGTTTGGCTTTGTTTTGCAAAATAGTCAGATGATTTAACATAATTTATTCTTCTGTGCTAAAAATAAAGCAAATTAACCTGACGTGTGCAGGATTAAACCTAAATCTTCCCAAACTTTTCACATTATATTATCTTCTTTATGTCTCCTGTGTAAAAATTAAAAAAAAGGCTTTCAGGTTTTTATTTTCTCATTGGTTTCTTTGATACGGCCAAATGTTTCTCATTTTGAATCCCATTGAATGAAGGAAATGCAATATATTTCAATTACAGTTGGGCTAATCTCTCTGCCAAATTGACTGGTCTGTGTAAAACTATAATGTGAGCATTGAATGAAATTGATAAAATTAGACAACTTTGGCTGAGTTGCTCAAGTCAGAATTATGAGTTTAGATGACAAAACTAATTTAAAGAATGGACTTTGCTGATCCCTACTTTATAACAATATAAATGCCACCAAGAGTCAGATGGATGACAACATTATGAAAACACAGCAAATGGGAAACCAACAGGATCCATTTCTAAATTAGATTTATAAATTCAACCATATGAGAGCAAGCTCTGTAGCTGGCATGACATCAGGAAATAGTCCACATTAGGGGGAAAAAAAAGAGGGAAAAAAAAAGTGATTGTGACATTTTTTCCCTACATTAAATTATTGAATGCATTTCACTCCTCATCTTTCACCTTTGTTTCCATGACTAAAGCCTCAAGGCTGAAGTATTGTAAAAGTAACTGCCTCTCTGGAAGGGACTAGTGTTCAGGCTCATTATATGAAACAAGCTTCACTTAATGCAATAAATTTATTCATATTTGAATAAAACCAGAGATGCTTTCTGGCTCAAAACAATATTAGTGTGGTATTGAACAGCGAAACAGTAAAAAGAGGTGCAAAGACAGGCTGAATTAATATGAATGAAAAGAGAGTATTTCTATTCTTCCTTGCCAGCCAAATACGTTATTATAACAGAAGGGTGTAGCATTTACCACAGATATTAACTGTGAGGCCTATTCACTAGGCTCATCTGTGTAAGTAGCTCTATGATTCCTTACCTTTTGTTTAAATGACTCTGAACCACTGTCTGCAGTGAAAGCTCATGTCAGGCTTGTTACAATTAATTTAAAGCCCAGTGAAATCTCTGTTAACATTCATTGGATTCACTTGGGGAAATGAGTTTAAAAGCCTGTGAAAATTAACTGCCGCCCTCTTCATATGGAAGAAGGTGTACAGCCACATCAGCTCACTGCTCCACCCAGGCTGGAGAGCCCTTCTTCCACCAGTCAGGTTGGCCCTGCAACTGTGGGTGTCCTTCTCCCACTACTGAATCTAGAGTTCATCTGCGTCTCCATGCAGAATGGCTGCATTGCACTATATAGGTGTATCCCAGATGTTTCTGTCAGCTGAGCAGCAGTCTCTGGTCTGACTCTGGGAAGACAGGGAGTCAATTGTTCCTGCACCTTTAGAAATGTGGGTAATTTGAAGTCCTGTTGTGTTGATGGACAAACTGCCCCATCATATTGTCTTTTTGTGTGCCTGTCATCAAAAATTGTGGTATCATTCTGTGTCTGAAAATGTGATTTTTCTGTCTCCTTACCATGAAGCTTGTCTCTCCAAAGGTCTGACTCTTGCATCAGTCTAGGAGTGTGAAATACAAAAAAATTGTAGTCTTCACTGACCTTTACAGGGACAATGTTATGCAATACTGCCATGAGATAACATGCAAATGTGTGATTATTGAAAAGAGAACAAAACTAGAAGAGACTGGTGTTGAAAAAAAAGGACACAGAATAAAAACCTGAAAACTAGAAAAAATTATTCTATGTTAGCTGAGGAGGTGAGGAAAGATCTGAGAGTTTCTTGGCATTATTAATACAGATATTTCCTGAGCTTCAGGAATTAGTTTTCCAGCATTAATGTTTCTGGGTGTAGTTTTTCATAAATGGGAGAAGTCAGAGATTCTAGTTTGTATACTGCGTTGATCCAATTAATGCTTTCTGTATGAAAGATTCATGGGCACTTGTGACAGATTTAAGTTAAGAGATACTCATCTTTCCTGTTTTCATTTTTCCTTCTGGGAGAGATGTTGCTTTCTAGACTTTTTCTGTCTTTGGTGTTCTGATTAATTTAACTCTGCACCATCCCTATATCCATTCCCACATCAGATTTTTGCTTTTCTACTTTTCTTATTTGCTGAGAGAGGTTCAATTTTGAGAAGGGAATACTTAGGTTCAGCTTCAGGCGCTGTGGAAACTTCAGCTTGGCAAAGAAAAGTGAATCCTACATTTGGCAAGCAATGAAGGAACATACTATTTTCAAATATTTTATTTTAAAATGAGCACTACACATATGGAATTTCAGGTGTTCCTCTAATAAAAGCATTGAATTTCACTTTCAGATTTTATGTAGAGTTTGTCAGTTCTTTAGATCTACATGTTCCACACGCAGCTTTCAATAGCTCTGTTAAAGGGAAACATAAAAAAAAATACATGCAAATTTTAAGAGAACAAAGAAAGAAGAAGAAAATCCTGAAATATCCTTTAAATGCATTACTATTACTATTACTCAGACATACACAGTTTTCATTTTATTATTTTTTCAGTTACAGTCTTTTTCAACCTTTGAAAAATGAAGATTTTACACTCTTCATGTACAGTATTTTTCAGGGTTGGAGGTGGAGATTTGGGAGGGAGGGAATGCAAAGAAGAAAATGACATGTAAAATGTAGAAAGAGCAATTGTGTCAGTGGAATGCAAATCAGCGCTTTGGATGAGGATCTGAACCTTGTAACTTTTCTGAGTATAAGTGCAAACCCTAGGGTAATAACACTTCAGTATTTCAAAAGTTGAGCAGATATGCAAAAACAAAACCAAGCTTTTGAAATTGAAACACTTGCCTGGTTTTCATTTGTTATTCCCATATAAACACAGAACATAAATTACTTCCCATTGGTACCATTTTTACCACAAGGCATGAACTGTATAATTTGGGAGCATGAAATATGAAACAAGCTATTTTTATAAATGAAACAATTAGCTAAAACCATATTTAATTCAGAATAAGAGTTTCCTTTCCCTTTTCTGTAGTCATATGCCCCAAATTAACTTTTTTTCGTGTTAGAAACCAAGACTTATCTCCAACTCATTTGGGCAGGTTAGATTTTTGTTTGAAGGAATAAAGTTAAAAGCCAATATGATATATTATGATGTATTTGGTCTCCTTAACATCATCCTGTGTTGTACTATCATACATTTGCCCTATCCCAGGTGTGTAATAGATTACTCAATCTTGTTTTCAAGATCATAAACAAGATTGAAAAGGAGCATTGGACTCATCTCAACTCTGCTTTATTCTACTGACCAAGGATGCTTTTTAAAAGCCTCTTTATTACTGTAAGTATATTTCTGTCCAGTGCCTGCTCAAAAATTAGAACTCAAACTGCTCTCTGGCCAGCTCTTAAAGTTCCCCAGGAACCTATTACATCTTTCTGACCTACATAGCACCTAACTAGGAAGCATCAAGCAATGCAGAGTTTAACTTGAAAGAGCTACTTGTAGTTGTTAATGAGAAACAAAAATGTGGAAATAAGAGGAAAACTTCTGAAATGGAGCACACCCTGTAGTTACAGTTTCGATTGCCTGGATAGTAATGGAGACATGTTACACCTAAGAGACCATATATGGCTCCAGGATGAAAAATTAGTGTTTAGACTTCAGTAAAGTTTCCTCAGAAGACAAATTCTGACAATAGGAAACAAAGAGAGACAGAGGTATGTTGTTTCAGCCTTGGATCTGATATTAAAAAACTCTGCCCAAGGAAGGACAGTAGGACTTCTGCTGCAGTGAGACACCTGATTTAAAAAAATAAGCCTTGACTACCTCTGGTGTATTTTCAAAAGAGGAGGCTGATGATGGAGCAGCGTGTATGCTCATCAAGCTTTCTGATGACAGATAACTGCGAGGTGGGGCTGATACACCAGAGGGTTGTGCTGCCATCCAGTGGGACTTGAAGAGGCTGAAGAAATGAGCTGACATGAACCTCATGCAACAATGGGAAGTGCAAAGTTCTGCACCTGGGAAGGAACAACTCCAGGCACCAGCACTGGCTGGGAGACACCCAGCTGCAAAGCAGCTTGGCAGAAAAGGACCTAGGAGTCATGCCAGTGGACACCAGATTGACCCGAAGCCAGCAGTGCCATTTTCTTGATTCCATCATAGTTCTTTCTGATTGGTTAAATAAATATCCATTAAGGTAAGGAGAGATGGAGGAAGGGAGAATGATTGAATCCATACTTTTATTACTGACGGGAATTGTCAGTTGCTCCTAGTTGGCCCAATAAATATTTGTTTATTTAAAATGGAAGGCCTCCAATAAGAGAGGTAAAGACCCAGCCTGTTGTTCCCATTTGTTTGAGAGCAGACATTCTATTCATATGCACATAGCTGGTTTTTTTTTCTGTAGTTTGTATTTGCTTTAGGCTTCTTAGGTGATCATGCCTAAATGGATTGTCTTGCTGGAGAGGTCTAATCTTTGGCAAAACAATGTCTGAGCAGCCAATCTTGACAGAATTTGTAGAAATGTTGCCTGGTCATTAGACCCCCAATAATTCTGGAATGATAATGGGAATGTAGCTTCATATTTACAAACTGGTGGAAATGTTAAGTCTTCCTGGGAATTCTGAGCAGTCAGTAGGACTTATGCAGTGAACTTGCATAAATGCTAGCATGACTAATAGATAATGTAATTATTGAATTGGGGAGGAAGTTTTTTGCTGTTTAAAATAGTGTTTTACTGTAACGTCAGATGGGCAGCAGAGCACAGGTCACCGCAGGACAGTAATGAAGTGTGGAAAGGTGTAAAGTTCTCTTTCAGCAACAGCTAAGGTAACTGGCTTGGCAATACACAGTGGTACTGTGTTTAAGTATGACTTGTTCAGTCCTTTCTCCAAAGAACTCCAAGCACATATCAGGAGCCAGAGTAAGTCTACAGAATATTCTTAAAGAAAACGGGCACCTAAGCAGTGCTGAGGATGCTGTACTCAAGTGATAGGATAATGTGCATCATCTATGCCACTAAATTACAGAAAAAATATCTTTAAAAAAGAATTCTAGTTTATCAACAGCTTTTAATGCCTGGTATCCTATGCACTACATAGCAATGTTATCATTCTGTTATACTGTGCATTGCAGTTTTTTGTTAAAAATTATAGAGTACAAGCATCATCTGCTTTTATAACTATTCCTCCTTACAGAGAAATGAATAACATTGTTCAAAGATATGCAATATAATTTTCTTTCTCCTTCTGCCAATTTTATTATCTCAATTAACTAATGATACTATTCCCAGAGCTAAAGATGCTAATACAGAAAAAGAGATGTCTCGGCATGACAAGACATTACAGATTGATTTGTTTACTGCTACTAAATAAATAAAAGCAGGAGTTGAAAATGAGATGATTACACTGTCACTCCTTTAGCTCAGTAGGCTTGGTTATAAGCATATTTACTAGTTCTCTGAACAAGCATCCACAATCAAAAGTCAGATCTTCCGTTCATTTATTTCTATTCAGACACTCACTACACAGTTTGAACTGAAAAGGAAACAATTTCACCTGCGTGCACCTCAAAAAGTCTTGACATTCAAAAACCACAAGTTAGTGTAAGCAAGCCACTAGTTCCACTAGTAGTTGTAACTCAGATCCAGGAACTGACTTTGCATGAGTTTATGAGAAGCAAAAACTGAAGGAACGAGAATGGACACAGAAAGCCTGAATGATCTGACTCCCAGGCTTTCTTTCCTTTTGCTGGTACTATATGTGTGTACCTCAGCTGGTTTGGAGGAAGCACTGTTGAAATCACAGCTGTTTTTCTGAACTGACAGTTAAAAATCACTATAGAGCAAATTAGCTCTCTATGTTTTGATCAAGGGAAAATCTTATATTTTTACCATGTTGCTTGAGATCTGTATGTTGTGGTGAACCATGACCAACCCCAGGGCCAGCCCCAAAAGCCTTGAGCACCCCAAAAGCTGCGATCCATGCTTTACCTTTAGCCACAATTTTCCCTTCCCTGTATTTCTCCTTTGGTTGTTAACCGGTCCTGTTAATCCTCCCCACCTACCCCTTCTCCCATTGGTTGTAATCTCTTTTCCCCACCCCAGTAACACCCCCTGGCTGATGTATCATTGGTTACTGTGTGTTTTCCCTGCCTACTTGTTGGGGTACAAAACCTTCCCACCAGGCACGTGGCTTGGTCTCTCTCCGTGGATTTTTACCCTGGAATAAACTCCTTCCCCTGCAGAGAGTCCCTCCTCTTTATCTTACCTCCTTCGCATGCACTAGCCATCGGGGTGCAAGGCGAACCTGAGCTGGGGATTCGCCCATTCCCCTGCACTGCGATCAGACTCCATCTGTCCCCGCTCGGTGCTGCTCAGTGCCCAGGACATCGTGCTAGCCAGCACGGGACCGTAGCATCTGTACACACAAGTCTCTACTCTAGTCCTTATCCCTTCCTCTTCCTCCCTCCTCCTGTATTTGCCCATCCCCTTTCTGGAAAAACTCCTATTGAAGAAACAATAATAAGTCACATAAAACTCACTTTTTTGGCCTCCCTTCTTTCCTTTTCACTGATACCTGACTTGGAGCTGCACAGAATGTGATGGTGAGCAAATACTATACTATACTAAAGTAAATTTTACAGGTAATAAACAACTGCATGGTGAATTGTTGGGGTGGCTCAGCCTGCTCTTGGGCTGAAACCATCAAATATCAGTCAAACCAGGGCCATCCACTGGGTGGATTTCCCCACCTAGGACACTGGATCAGAAAGTGGACCAGACAAGATCACTGAGATCTAGGTTACTTCCCCCTGGGTGGCTCCCAATCTTAAGTTAATTCCCCCTGTTCCAGAAATTTCTCCCTTTCTTAGTTATTAATTGATTCCCTGTTGTGACTCCCGCCTCCCTGTTTTCCCCATTTGTTCTGAAAAATTGTATCCTCCCCTCTGCTTGTACCCCATTGGTTGTTTTCTCTCTCCCCGCCTTGCTCCACCCCCCCATAAAAGGGTGAGCCCGCTTCTTCAGGAGGCTTTTTCTGGTTCCTGGACCCTCCTGCAAATAAACCTGTTGGAACCCATACCAGAGGCCCCTCCTGCCTTCTTTGCTTCCAGACTGATGCGGGCTTAATCCATCGGCCACCCGACGCGCTTCCTCTGAGGAGGAGCCAGCGCACGCATTTATCTCACGCCTATTCCACTGAGCCGGCCAGCGAGGACGCTGTGGAGGCCAACGCTGCGTCCCCTCTGCCCGAGGGCACGCCGGGGCTTGTGATTACAAGCCCCCGGATGCGTTAGTGAATATTCTTGAAAAAAACAGGAGTGAGTCTTCAAGGCTGTTAATCTAACAACTTTACGGAAAAGCAACAACTGTTGCCAAGACTGTATTCACAAAATGAGGAATGCATGAGGTTGTCAATGGACTCCACCACCTGAAGTTGCTAGCTGAATTCTTGTTTGTAGTTACAGCTCATGGTAGACTGATGATTTTGTTGGAAATCAAAATCACCTATATATCTATAAAACATGGAGAGGGAGTTTTTTCCCTAACAGGTATGTTACGATTCCAGGGGGAAATGCCATCTGGAGTAAATAGATCAGTTGACCTGTTCATCTAATTACATGCCTTTTCTCTAAACAGTGAGAAGATGCCCTATTAGTGCTAAATGTACTGATAAATTTGTAAAGTAGGCATGTCTTTGTCCTTTGAATGAGGCAAATATCCTCAACATATCCACTCACTATTAATCAGTACCTACATTGCTTTTTTCTTGAAAAGAAGCCTTCTTAGTCTGAAAAAGGATCCTCTTTCAAATCCTGCACACCATCTAAACACATCCTTTAAGTGGACACTTTTAAAAATATAAAAGAAACAAACATTAGACAAAGAATGAAATTAATATTAGCCACTTGTTTCGCAGTGTTCTTGTTTTTCACCTTTCATATATCCTTTTTAATTTTAATAAGCTCTGGCTTCTAAAATTGCTTGTGTAATACTCTGAAAACATAACTTACGAAACACAGTCACCTAGACTTTGGACTGTGATAATACATTCACCAAGTAATTAAAATATGGGAAATGTTTTTTTTTTTAATGTTTCTACTGTCAAACAAAAGTGCTGGCTTTTGAAGGACACAGAAAATCTTGGCTGTAATGAAGGCAGCTGGCATCTTAACCACTCCCCTCAATATTCTGCACAAGAATCACAGTATCGCAGAAACATTTTGGTTGGTAAACACCTCCAAGATCATTGAGTCCAGCCTTTGACTGATCACCATCTTGTCAACTACGTCATGGCACTGAGTGCCACATCCAGTTGTCCCTTGAACAACTCCAGGGATGGTGATTCCACCCTGGGCAGTCCATTCCAATGCTCAGCAACCCTTTTAGTGAGGAAATTGTTCCTGATGTCTAACCTGAACCTCCCCTGGCATAGATTAAATCTGTATCTTCTCATTCTGTTACTCTTCACTTGGGAAAAGATCCTGACCCCACCAGGCTACAACTCCCTTTCAGAAAGTTGTAAAGAGCGATGAGGTTCCCCCTGAGCCTCCTTTTCTCCAGGATAAACACCCACAGCTCCCTCAGCCTCTCCTCATCAGACTTGTGCTCCAGATCCTTCACCAGCTCCATTGCCCTTCTCTGGACATGCTCCAGCACCTCAATGTCTTTGTTGTAGTGAGGGGCCCAGAACTGGACACAGGATTTGAGGTGTGGCCTCACCAGTGCCCAGTACAGAGCGACAGTAACTTCACTGGTCCTGCTGGCTACACTATTGCTGACACACACCAGGATGCCCTTGGCCTTCTTGGCCACCTGGGCACAGCTGGCTCATGGTCAGCTGCTGTTGACCAATACCCCCAGGTCCTTTTCCACCAGGCAACTTTCCAGCCACTCTGCCTCAGCCTGAAGCACTGTATGGAATTGTTGTGACCCAAGGGCAGGACTCAGCACTTGGCCTTGTTGAACCTCAGGCCACTGGCCTTGAGCCATCGATCCAGCCTGTCCAGATCCCTCTGCAGGGCCTTCCTGTCCTCCAGCAGATCAAGACTCCCACCCAACTTAGTGTTATCTGCAAACTGACTGAAGGGCCACTTGATCCCCTCATCCAGAACGCGAGAAGATATAAAACAGGACTAGCCTCAATAATGAGCCCTGGGGAACCTCACTGGTGACCAGCTAACAGCTGGATGTGGCACCACTCTCTGGGCCCAGCCATCCAGAGAGTTTTTAACCCAATGGCCAAGAGTGCACCTGCCCAAGTTGTGGCCTGCCAGCTTTTCCAGTAGAGTGCTATGGGAGACAGTGTCAAAGGCTTTACTGAAGTCCTTTGATACTGAACCATACCAATATGTTTCTAAGAAGTTGTATTCCGTGACTTTTCCTGCCTTGAGTATGGGCTCCTTGGGAATGTCTACCACATGTATTGCAGGGATCATAACATAGATGAAAACTGTGTCTGAAGTAAAGCCTAGTTCAGCTGCCTTGCTCTGTGACTGATTTGACAGGGATAGTTTAATCCAAATTTTCACTTCAGTGCCTGAACTCAACGGTCAGTCCTGTGTGAAAATCTCTAGATTTTTCTTTACAAAATTTCTAACAGGTCTTCTAAATTTCCCAGTGCTTCCAGATATCTGCAGGTACTCTACAGCTGTCCAACTAACAGATCTGGATATAAGACTGTGAAAGTGAATTCCTGTAGGGACAGCTGGCATCTGTAAGTCACCTGAATATAACGTGTGATAAACCAGACTACTGGTCTGTCTTATGGTTACCAGCCAGATGCAGATTTTGGCTTGCTGCTGTGCTCAGTTGCTTGTTCTCAGATTAGAACATCAATCCAGAAAAGTTTTAAATACCCATGTGAAGGACCCTATCAAATGCTGTTTCTCCCAGACTTCCAGTTGTCATATCTTTGGCAAATAATTGGAAAGTGTGTTGCTGAAAAGTTAAGTAACATCTGGAATCTTCCAAAAATTGGGGGATAAAATGCAGGTCCTGAACTCAATGTTATATTTAGGTACTGGATTGAGACCTGGTAAATAAGGACTTTCTTAGTTATAAAATCAACACATCTTTCATTGGCACTGGCTTAGCTCTTGTAACTTAGACAATTTTTTTTTGTCTTCTATTCTGGGCCATTTGGAATGTAATCTTTACTATTTTCAAAGTGCCAGAGACAGCTTTTCAAAAAAACCCTTGTTTTAATTTCAACAGATAGCTTGACTGAATTATTCTGTCATGTTCAGCTTTGAGGTCTGGCCAAATCTTGAAGTGTCAAAGAAAATCTCCACTCACAGTTTTACCTAGGAAGAGGTTAATGTGTTGGCACTAGTTACATGCCCTAGAAAGTGGCACTCTGAGAAGTCTTTAATAAGGAAGCCCCACCTTGTAACAGCTAGTATTAAACCAAGCAAACTATCATCTTAATAGGCCATTCAGCAGTGTTTCCTCTCACTAGAACATAAGTGATGAGTGTTTTCATACTTGCTATTATTTTTCCTGTTTGCATTATTAAGCCAAATTACAAAGGCTATTGGGTTACCTGCAATTTAATATGACTTCACCTGATTCTCTGAAGTGTCTGTTTCACAATGGTTTCATGTAAATTCTATATGCAACCTCAAGAGATTTTTCTCAATAAAATTACTCTTTATTAAAAAACCAATTAAAAAACAACTAACAAAAACAAACACAAAGCAAACAGTGAAGCTGAACTACTTCCTAAGAATAGCATAACTCAAGTCCCCAGTCATTGTACAGATGTGGCCCTCTGCAATGCAGGACTAGTTTTTAGCAGATGCCATAGAAGCAGATGTCATACATGTCTGTTGTTATACATAGATGTCTGATGTCATACATAAGTGTTGCAGTCATAGAGGAGCATCTCCATCATCAGGGTCATGTAATGTGTCTTTCTTTAGCTGACATCTTCCATTCTCCTTTTTATTCTACAGCATGATTCTATGAAATAACTACTTCAGTGTTGATTCTAAATAAAACCTAAACTTCTGTTCTTGGTCCTCTATGCTTTTTCCTATATAACTAGCCAGAAAATAGCCAGAAAATTATCTCCAGAGGATGACTGTAGAGTGTCCCACTCTAAATGAGTTCTCAAGTTGGCACAGAGCCAGGGAAGCATGCATGGTAAGGGTCGACTAAGGGTAGATTTGATGTCCTACCTGATTGCTGCAGTCAGTGTAATTTAGATCAGCTATAACGGCCTTTTCAGCTAAAACTGGAAAAGGTAGCTTTGAATCCCTTCCCTTTCATGGCTCCCTTCACATCTGCACTAATCACCATTCTTGGAAGTATCTGAAAGGCTGTGGATGTGCCACTTGATGACATGGTTTAGTGGTGAACATGATAGGGCTGGACTAAGGGCTGGATTTGATAACCTCAGAGGTCTTTTCCAATGAATGATACATCTGATTCAATGATATGAATCTATAAACGTGATTTCAGCATAAACTGAGACTTCGCATATCATAACTCTACATTGTTTCAAGTTCTCTACATAGACTCTGACAATA